>NC_091846.1:76074408-76374484 GCF_037783145.1 Equus przewalskii
GGGTAATAAAAAACCTGAACTAGGAGCTGGCCCTGTGGCTGAGTGGTTAAGTTCTCGTGCTCCGCTTTGGCGACCCAGAGTTTCGCTGGTTCGGATCCTGGGCGCGGACACCGCTTGTCAGGCCATGTTGAGGCAGCGTCCCACTGGGCTCACCTAGGGTTACATTTCCTATCTTTCAGATATGTACTTCTTTTCTTTCTTTTCTTGAAAATGGTGCACTTATTTTGCTTATTACTTGAAGGCATTCTGCTTTTTTTAACAGGATAGTTCTTTATTCCCTTGAATATTTTATGGGAATATTCTGCCTGTAACATGTGATGTGAATTGCTACTTCCCAGAAGCTTCACTGACTATGCAGTCTCAGGGAAATCTTCATTTTATTTTGAGAAGACATTGTATCTCTCTTTTTCTTTTCGTCCAAAATATTTTACCAAAATCCCTGATTTTGGCTCCAGAGTGAAATGGGCGTGGTTAAATTTTGGCCCTGTCACTTTCCGCCTCTGGGGATTGAACAAGTTGTTTACACTTTCAAAGACTTAGTTCCCAGTAAGTAATTTTTAGGATTTTTGTGAGATTGCCTTGATTTATATCTGCTCAATAAATGTTAGCAATTATTTTTATTTTCAGTTATGTTAGTAGAAATATATTTTCATTACTAATGAGTCACTATTTAGTGTTTGATTTTTTAAAACACAAAATTATTTGAGAATAATCTAATAGTTTAACTGGCTCATGTATTCAATAGACTTGAGAAATAAATGACAATGACTAAACTTGCTTTCTTTGCTGGCATAACGTTTTAAAGCAAGTTAGGTTGAACTACAAAGATGATATACCTACATATCTCAACAGCATATAGAGTTTGTCTGAAACATGAATTTCAAGTACATGTTCTATTTCCAGTGCAAGTTATGTTAAAAATCTGTGGGCAAATTTCCTAAAGTAGTTTTAAGAACAATATGTAGGCTAGGTAGAAAGTATAATTGATTCCACGTCACTGGAAGGATGGGTTTGTGGCTTTGTGTTCTCAGTCATCTTAGTTCCCTTACTATTTCTACTCAAGTAACTAAAATGATATATTTTTGCTTTTCAGTCACCCAAGACTGCTTGCAACTGATTGCAGACAGTGACACACCTACTATACGAAAAGGTAATAAAGTAGTCCCACTAATTTTTCCACTTAGAATTCAGTCCAGTCCAATTGCTTGTCAGTTTTGAATCCAAAGACTGTATTCAAACTTCGTCTCAAATCCAACTCGCTGCCTCAAAACTTCTTATAATCAGATGTAAGATAATAAACAAATTTATTCAAATGATTGGGGAATAAATATTTAGGTTAATGTAATAATCTAACCAACAGAATTACCTTAAAGACATTAATACTTAGAAATTTTAAATAATTAACAGACAAAATCAACACTAAACCAGATTTAGTATTTTAGTTTTTAGAAATCATTTTAACTTCCAAAATGACTCAAGATCATCTTCACAATATTAATTCTCCTATTATATTAGTTTGTAGAAATCACAAAAGGGTGAAGATAAAACTGAACATAACCATAAACATTTTATATTAATTAATTTTTTAATAAACATATATGTACCAATAAATAAATGTAACATTTTTATGATAAATCTCCAGTGTGAAATTATTGCTTTATATTTTGCATATTGCTTAAGTTTGGGCAGTGGGGCATAGCAGGGAATAAAATATTTATGGTTCCTCACTTTCGTGGAGTTCACCTTCTGATGAGGGGGAAAGAAATGAACAAACAAGTAAAATCTAGAATGATAAAATTAAGTGCTGTGGATAAAATAAAGCAGGCAGGGGGCAAGGGGATGTTTGGGCTGTGAACCACAAAATGGAGTTCAGAAGCATCTGGAGGTTAAGCTGGGGGCAGGAATGGGGAAACGAGAAGGAGTCCAGATAATAAATTTGGATTGGTGTTTTTAATGATTCCTGGGAATGCTATCTTGCATCTGTCTTTTCCTATGTGACTTTAATTATCCTAATTGTAACGCAAATACTGAACTGTTTGAAATTTTATTAGTATTTATTGTTCTGCATTTTCCAAAGTCATATGGTTGCAACTTTTCATAGACAGAAAACAGTTTTCTAAGAGTTAAAAGAAAGCCAGAAGAAGACTCGAAGGACTAAAGATAAAATTGTAAAAATGTAACTTGGAAAAAGTTTGTTTTACACATTTGGCCAAAACCAAAATGCTGTAAATCACATAAAAAGATGCAGCTGCTACTCCATTGGGAGTGTGAATTGCACAGAGCATTATGATCTTCCAGGCATGGTGGCTGCTCTCTATGGATCCAGAGGTGCTTATGTGAGTGATTTGCCCTTTGAACCCACAGGTTGTCCTAAGCCTGGAACAGTATGTAAATGCTAGTGTGCATGGACTTTTGGCAGTACCACCTTACTGCATCTCATAGGTTTTGGTATGTTGTGTTTCCGTTTTCATTTGTCTCGGGATATATTTTTGATTTATCTTTTGACTTCATTTTTTACCCATTGGTTGTTCAGAAGTGTGTTGTTTAATTTCCATATATTTGTGAATTTTCCAATTTCTCTTCTGTTATTGATTTCTGGTTTCATACCATTGTGGTTGGAAAAGATACTTGATATGATTTCAGTCTTCTTAAATTGTTTAAGACTTACTCTGTGCCCTAACATTTCATCTATCCTGGAGAATTTTCTTTGTGCACTTAAGAATGTATATTCTGCTATTGTAGGATGGAATATTCTGTGTATATCTGTTAAGTCCATTTGGTCTGTAGTGTTCAAGTTTTCTATTTCCTCACTGATTTTCTTTTGGGTGATTTATCCACTGTTGAAAGTAAGGTATTGAATTCTCCTACTGTTACTGTATTGCTATCTATTTCTCCCTTTACATCTGTTCATATTTGTTTTATACATTTAGGGGCTCCAATGTTGAGTGCATATGCATTTATATTTTTTGTATCCTCTTGATGAATTGATTCATTTATTATCATATAATTACCTTCTTTGTCTCTTGTGGCAGTTTTTGACTTGAAGTCTATTTTGTCTGATAGAAGAATAGCCACTCTTCTTTTTGTTTGCCATCTGCATGGCATATGGTTTTCCAACCCTTTTTGGTCAGCCTATATGTGTCTTTGAAGCTAAAGTGAGTCTCTTGTAGGCATATGGATGAATTTTGTTTTTTTTAATCCATTCAGCCATTCTATGCCTTTTGATTGGGGAATTTAATCCATTTACATTTAAAGTAATTATTAATAATGAGGACTTATTGTTTCCCTTTTGTTAATTGTTTTCTGGTTGATTTGTGGTTCCTTTGTTCCTTTCTTCCCCTCTTGGTGCTTGACGTCTTCGTTTGTGGCTTGATTATTTTTTGCAGTGATGCACTTTGATTCCTTTCTCTTTATATTTTGTGTATCTGCTACAGCTTTTTTATTTTGTTTGCCGTGAGACTTACATAAAACAACTTAGTTATAGTAGTCTATTTTAAGCTTATAACAACTTAACTTTGATCTCATACAAAAACTACAGTTTTACTTCTCCTTCCCCCACATTTTGTTATGATGTGACAATTTACATCTTTTTATGTTTCATATCTGTTAATAAATTGTTGTAGTTATAATTCTTTTAATACTTTTGTTTTATAACTTTTATACTAGAGCTGAAAGTGATTTACAACTCATTACAGTCGGTTCTTTCAGATTGTTTACTGGAGATTCGTTTTCTTCCTTTGATTGTGTTGTTTTCTTCCTTCTTCATGTTCCCTGTAAATTTGCTTTGTTTGTGCATTTGAAAAGGTGGCTACCTCTCCTGGTCCTCATAGACTGATTTTACTGGGAGATGCTTTCACTGGCTAGCAGTGCTTGGTGTTAGCCACTTGAAGGCCAGGGGCAAGGCCCTCTTTGCTTCCTTCTTTCCCTTCTGGAGGAAAAGCATCAGTTCCCTGCTTTTCCTCAGTTATGCAAAAAAAAAAAAAAAAAAAAAAAAAGATGCTGGCTATATGGAGGTGCTCTTCCCTTTTCTTTGTTTTTAACTATATCATGGGACCAAGCTCCTTTGGTTGTTCAGCACTCAGAATGAGACAAGACAGAAACCAGCTCCACAGAAGGCACTCTGAGAGGCCCATGAGGCCAGGCACACACTCCAATCTCAGCATACCCTCATGGGAGAATCATGGATTGAGGCAATTTTTTGATGCTGAACTAAGCCTATTTCAGAGGGGGACTGATGTAAGTAAATTGAAATTGCTCTTCTTAGCCATATACATGTGACTTCTCGGTTTGTGCTCCTCTGGGGTACTTCTACTTAGCTGGATTCTGAATTTGTCTTCAAGGTATTTTGGTGCCACTATTATTGTTAATGTTTCTGTGAAGGGATGATGTGTAAGGCTTCCTACTTTTCCATCTTGCTGACAACCCCGTATTCAGAACATTGAATATGTCATCCCACTTCCTTTTGCCTACGTGGTTTCAAATGGTAAATCAGCTGTTAATATTATTTAGCATTCCTTGTACTTGAGGAATTGCTTCTCTCTTGCTGCTCTCAATGTTCTCTCTTTGTCTTTGTCTTTCAACTGCCTAATTATAATGTGTCTTGGTATGGATCTCTTTGAGTTTATACTTCTTTGAATTTTTTCAGCTTCTTGGATGTGTAAATTCATTCCTTTGTCAAAGTTGGGAAGAGTTTTGCCATTATTTCTTCAAATATTCTTTCTGTCCCTTTCTCTTCTCCTTCTGGGACTTGGATAGTGCGTATATTGTTACTGCACAAAGGTCACAATCTGCTTGCCATGAGACAAGATCCAATTGTCAAGAGGCAAGATGGTGGCAGAGAAAGGGCATTTTATTACAGCTTGCTTGCAAGGGGGAAGATGGCTGACTAATGTCCAAAACGACCATCTTAAAGGAGGCACAGAATCTTGAAGCAATTATATAGGCCAGTGGCTTATAAGGGAGGAGGTTGGGAATGTTGACCTTCTGGTGTTACAGACTGGGAGTCACCACATCAGATCTTTTAGTTTTCATTGATGATGGCTGTCAGGAGGTCATCACATTCTCTTTTCTACAATATGGCTTCCCTTATGTCAAACTTGTGTTGAGCCAGTGTCAATATTAGTCTGATTGATGGTGTCCTACAGGTCCCTTATGCTCCATTCACTTCCTTTCATTCCTTTTTCTTTCTGGTCCCCAGACTGGATAATTTCAATTGTCCTATCTTCAAGTTTGCTGGTTCTGTCTTCTGCCTGCTCAATATTCTGTGTAACTTCTCCAGTGAATTTTTTATTTCAGTTCTTACTTTTCAGCTCCACAAATTCTATTTGGTTTCTTTTTTTTTCCTTTTATTAAAAAATAATTTTTATCTCTTTACTGATAGTGTCTATTTGTTCATGCATAATTCTTCTTGTTTTCTTAAGTGCTTTGTCCATGGTTTCCTTTAACCCTTTAAGCATATTTAAAAGACATAAAATCTTTGTCTAGTAAGTCCAAGTCTGGGCTTCTTCAGGAATGGTTTCTGCCAACTTCTATTTTTTTTTCTTGTGAATTGCCTGTAGTTTTCTGTTTGTTTGAGTGCTTTGTATTTTTCTTTGAAAATTGGGCAATTTTAATATTACAATATGATAACTCTGGAAATCGTATTTTCTCTGAACCCTGGGGTTTGCTGTTGATCATTGATGTGGGCTGAAGTTGTCCATTTGTTTATTGAATTTTCCAAAATACTTTTGCACTGTATTCCTTGTTCTATGTGGTCACTGGAGTCTTTTTTCTGTTTTCTCTGCAGTCAGCCTGATGGAGATTTCTTTATCTCCAATTGAATCCTGACAGCTTTACTTAAATACCAGGAACAAAAACAAAATACTCTCTTTTCTTAGCAGATTGGCTCTGAGCTGGGGCACTCCTTCACCATTTAGCCAGCCTGCTAGTAACTCCACCTTAGACTTCCCCTCCTGCTTGTGTAGAGAACAAAGATCCACTAGAAGTGTAGGCTTAAGGTTCTGTCAGCTCTTTTCTGAGCATGCATCCGGCTCTGACCATGCACATTACATTACAGATTCCTTGGTGTATTCCTTATTCCTTCAAGAATCTTCCCCCTAAGCTGCCTTCTTCTCAGGCTTTGTGTCAGCCTACTACCTGCCCCATCTGCTATCTGCCCAGGTGGCTACAGGTAGGTCTTTAACACTTTTGATTGACAGTCTGGGGAGCTGCTCCTATCTGAAGGGAACCTCCAGACAGGTCAAAATGTATAGCCACAATGGTTTGAGGTCAAAGTGAGTATGGCCTTCCCTGGCATCAGAGAGGTGCCACTTGGAACTCAGGACACTATCTCTGTGGCTGCTGCCAAGCTGGAGAATGGCGGATATAAGTGAGGAAGCAGAAATACGATAATGCTTTTTTACTGAAATTGAACAGCATTTTTTTCCATTAAGCACTTCCTTGGTTGCAATAGGTTTTTTGTTAGGTTTCATACATCCAAAAAGTTAAATACTATAAATTTTTGCCAGCTTAATTGTTGCTTTAGTGAAGGGAGTTATTCTTTGAGCTTTGTACTCTGCCATTTTCCATGACATCACTCTGACATCTATAATTATATCTTTGGATAATATCTATTGATTGTCTACTCTGGTCTATGATAAAATTAAAATGATTCCTCTTTATTTTCTCTATCCTTCCTGTCCTTCACCATTCATTTTTTGGATACTAATATTATATTTCTTGATGTTTACCTATGTACTTTTAAAATGTTTATATTACTTGATCTGTCAACTTTAAGTTATACCCTTTGAGCCCCAGCTATTACAAATGAGGCAATTGATGAATTTCTATTGATATTTTTCCTCCTCTTCTTCCCTATAGTTGTTAGTTATATAGTTTCTATCTTTTCATGGCATAAAATTGTTTTATTCTTTTTCTGTTGAAGTGTTCCCTTCATGTGTTTTTCTCTTGGTTTTACAGATAAATATATTCAATATCCATTGCAAGTCCTTTTGCTGTGCTTTCTTCATTTGTATCTTACTTGACTGAATTCCATTCCCTGCTAGTTTACTTAAAATGGGCTCATGAGAATAATGCTCACCAAGTATTTGCATTGATAAAGCTTTTCTTTGTAGTTTTTATACTTTAAGGATGGCTGGTATGAAATTCTCAGTTTACCCTTCCTTTACTTGAGTATCTTGTAGGATTTTCTCCACTGTCTTTTGTCTATATGCACTTTGAAGAAAACTAAGGTAAAAGGAATTTTTCTTCTCATAAGTAGCTTCACTTTCTTGTCTGATTACACAAAGAATTATTTATTTACCTTAAAATTCAATACTTATTTTACTATTTATCTCAGGGTTGACTGTTGTGATGGGTAGAATAATATCCCCCCAAAGATGTCCACACCCTTATCCCTGAAACTTGTGAGTAACCTTACATGGCAAAAGGGACTTCGCAGATGTGATTAAGATAAAGAATTAGGGATGGAGCCTGCCCAGTGGCATAGTGGTTAAGTTTGTGTGCTCCACTTTGGTAGCCTGGGGTTCATGGTTTCTGATCCTGGGTGCAGACCTACACACCACTCATCAAGGCACACTGTGGAGGCATCTCACATACAAAATAGGGGAAGATTGGCACAGATGTTAGCTCAGCGACAATCTTCCTCAAGCAAAAAACGGAAGATTTGCAACAGATGTTAGCTCAGGGCTAATCTTCCTCACACACACAAAAAGGATCAGGAATTGGAGGAGATTATCCTGAATTATCTGGATGTGCCCCGTGTAATCATAAAGGTTCTTATAAGAGGGAGTTATCAGAGACAGAGTCACAGAAGGCAATGCAGTGATGAAAGCAGAGTTCAGAATGATGTGATTGCTTCCTGGGAAGATGGAAGAGGTCAGGAGCCAAGGAAAGCAGGCAGACTATAGAAGCTGGAAAGGCAAGGGATGGATTTTCCAGCTTCCAGAAAGAGCACAGACTTGCCAATATCTTGATTTTTGCCCAGTGAGCCTTCTGATGTTTAGAATTGTGAGATGATAGATGTGTGTTCTTTTAAGCTACTAAGTTTGTGGTAATTTGTTATAGCAGCAATAAGAAACTAATGAAACTATGCTGAGTCCACTTTCCTGGCAAATGATGTGATTTTCAGTCTGTAGTGGCTCTAAGTGGTTGTTCTGCTTGGCTTTTGTTGTTTGTTTTGTCTTCCAGGGTTCTGATTGTTTATATGCTGGTAATGCTTCATCTGTCTTCTGTATTCTACAGTTCTACATTTTTTCTCAAATTCTTAACTCTGTCTTTATCTCCATTTCATTTTGTTCTGTGCCAGACCTATTTTCCCTTCTGAAACTTTTACTTTTATTTTCATTTAAATGAGTTTTCTTTTTTTTCCTCCTGGTTTCCCAAATTCTTTTAGCTGACATTGAAATTTCCTGGACTGTCTGTTTGCAGGAGGTTTCTGTGTGTATGTGGGTTCTTCACCTTTAGGGAGCTGAGTTTTTCCGGGTCTCTGTGGGGCTTGCCGCTGCCAGGCCTCCTCAGCATTTTCTTTGCTTCTTCTCTTCACTTCTACACTCAGTGTCTGTGTGGCCTCAGTGGCTTTTGGCAGCCCTGGCAGTTATTTCGGAGAACATGCATCTGTCTGTTTCTTTCATATGACTTATGGGAGGTGAAGAAAGAGAGATGTAATTTCCATAATCGTGTTGCTAGAGGAAGTCTCTTGTTTGTTTCTACTTTTCAACATAATTATTTCGTAAAGGCAACGATGAGATTTACTTTCAATCTCACAATAGAATTTGACACTGATGACTCTCTTCTTTTTGAAACACATGCTCCCCTTGGTTTGTTTCTCTAACTGTGTTCCTACCTTTTTGGCCACTCCTTTTTAAACTTCTTTGCAAATTACTCTTCAATTTATCTCCTCAATATTGATGTTCTTCAGAGCCGCATTCTCTTGATTCTTTATGTCTTTGGTGTTCTTAAATACTCCTATGTTGTCATTTAGTCTATGTGCGGATGGCTTAGTATAGATCTTTAGCCCAAATCACTTTCCTGAGCTCAAAACCTATATAGACCTCTGTCTATTTACTTCTCTACCTCAATATTTTCGTGGCATCTCAGCCTGAACTCTAGAACTTTACCCCAAGTCTGTTCTTCCTCTAGGTTCTCTGTTTCAGTAAGCGGATGATGACCGCATCTTCAGTTGTTTAATCTGGAAATCTGGTGTCATTCTTGACTGTTCCTTCTAACTCAGCACATTGATCTCAAAACTCTATCAGTTATTTCTCATAAATGTAACTTGAATTAATCTGTTGCTCTTCACCCCCATCTGACCATCCCAGTACAATCCACCATCATCTCTCACCTTGGCTAGTTTCCTTACCTCCAGTTTTTCACCTTTTCTTACCCACTAGCCACATAGTGATATTTCTAAGACCGGGACATAATCATTTCTCTCCACTGCTCACAACCCTACAGGCCCTCCCCTTGCCCTTCAGATAGCTTAGCCAACACGGCCCTGCCTGGCTGGCTTCTGTTTTCTGTTGATTTTCCGAACCCTACCTCAACCACAGAATCAACCATATGATTACTATGGATTTTAATACCAAGCTATCTTTGTTCTATGCAAAAAAGTCACTATTTCTTGAATTGGTTTACTTAACCAACCTTTAAAAAAACTATTTTTAAAAAATATTGTCAATATCTTCTTCCTTAAAACCACTTCCAGCAGGTTTAAGATAATAAAATAGAAAATCAGGAGAAGTAAGCAAATGTAATAGCTATTGACAGCTATTCTCTGTAGCATTTATTTTTAATTATTGAAAGAGGTAACACTGGAAGTATACATGTTTGGGAGGAAATTTCCTATTCATAAAATAGGATAAAAAATATGAATGAAATATATCTGATTTCTCTATAAAACTTTGTCATCCTAAAAATGTATTTACAACTCTTTCAGCTATGTCAGAACAGGGAAGATCTACCCTCTGAAGAGCAGACATTTTCAGAAATGCATGCAAATTATTTTCACATATTAATACTGGCATTATTTTTAATTTCACACATTAATATACACATTAATTTTGTGAAGCTTTCAAAAACATTTAAATACGCCAGGTATTTAAAGCTGAGTGGAGCTGGGAGGTTCAAGCTTTATGGACCAAGATACATCGTATTCTAGCTGTTGACTCACAAAATAAGCATTAGTACTCTTGCAGTTTACTTCCAAATTCTTAAATATCTACTATGAGAACTGATGCATGCTAGTTTAGAAAAGCATTCTCCAGAAGAAGCACTTCATGCACATTGGTTGTTAGCATTTATCTGCAGTCTAACTAGCAGGCTAAAAATTTATGCAAGTTTTAAGATGTAGAAACGTGTTATAATATTTATGCGTAAGTTTGTAATTATTTTAGCTCTTAATCTACTGTTTGGCCTGTTTACTTAAAGAATTTAAAGTTCATTCAGCAGCACATATTTACTGAGTGCACACCATGTGCTAGGCTCCATTCCTGGCATTTGAGTGAATGGCTATGAGTACAGCACAGTGATAGCCTTGACCTTATGGGGTATAAGTGTGTTCATGTATGCATGTATGTGGGTGTGTGTGTGCAGTGGAGGAGAAATACAGACAGCACGCGAAAACAAGTAAATGGGGGCCAGCCCAGTGGTGTAGTGGTTAAATCCATGTGCTCTGGCTCAGGGTTCACTGGTTCAGATCCTGGGCACAGACCCACGCACCACTATGTGGGGGCATCCCACATAGAAAAGCTACAATGATTTACAAGTAGGCTATACAGTTAGGTACTGGGGCTTTGGGGAGAGGAAAAAAGAAAGATTGGCAACAGATGCTAGCTCAGGGCCCATCATCCTCACCAAAATAACACTCTTTAAAAAAAACAAAAAGCAAGTAAAAGTGTACACTGTCTTTAATAAGACTATTTCTAGCAAGATACGATGAAATGCCAAAAGAAAATATCAAGAGAAAATAAGAATACAAACCTAATACCTACTTGTTTTCCTTTCTATTCTGACAATATAGCAGTGGAATTTGGTAAGAACTGGATCACCAATTTTATGGATACAAGTATGGTGTAAAGAAACAGAACCAATTGAACATATCTAAATTTTTTTAGAATACATACAAGCAGTTTTATAATTACGTATTTTTCTTCAACTCAAGAATACATACTACCTCTATGATGGAGGGTGTTTCAATTCCCAGAGTTCCAGTAACTAGGTAGCAAAATGCTTTTAAAAAACAAATGATTGCTTGTGACTGGTTGCACAGTACACCGCCATTTTGAATTATGTTATGTTTAAAGTTGAGTTAGTTAATTCGATAAATATTTGCTGCATGTGTGTGCTGTAGGCCAGTCATCATTTTAGGCCCTGGAGAAAGAGCAGGGAGCCAAACATAAACAGTTCCTTAACGCAGAGAAATTAGAATCTAAGATGTGGATTCTTTTGAAAGGAAGAAAAGCCCTCTGGTCAGAACATCAAACAAGTTATCATTACAACCATGAAAGTAATTGCCTTCAGAGTCATCAGTTTGTATTTTATAATAATAGTGACCATGATATTAATTCTTCCTCATATTTTCAGCATTCTACATTAAGAGATGTTTTGGGCCCATGATCTCATTTTGACAAAATTTAAAACTACTTTATTATAGTCTTTTCACTGATATGATGTATAAAAACAGGTGATGAGAAGTTTGCCTCTGTTATTTGCAGTTGCGATCTTTTATTCATGGATTGTTTTTATCCAGTATGGCACTGGAAGGTTTTCACTTAAGGAGAAAGGTTTCTCAGAGACTTTCTTTGCGAAGAGCAAATTTGGGTGATCAGGCCCGCCACCAAGGAGGGGCGTCCACTCCCCATGAGAGATGGAGGCAGTTCCTGGGAGCCTGTAAGAGGAGCAGTCAAGAGCCTGCGCTGGAGATCGGCCATGTCTCTCCACGTGCCCATCGTCTCCTCCTACCTTCTTCTCTCCTTGCTCACAGCTTGCCTCCCTCTGCCCCTGGTGATGGGCACCTGGAGGGCCGCCTTAAGGAATTGTTTCATTTTTACTTGAATTCACAGTGTAATTTGCTTTGTTTGATCACTTCGTGTTCCTAACCCCTCAGAAATATTCAGAAAATATGTGGTTCTTGTTTTTTTTTGTTTTGTTTTTTTTGAGGAAGTTTAGCCCTGAGCTAACTGCTGCCAATCCTCCTCTTTTTGCTGAGGAAGACTGGCCCTGAGCTAACATCCGTGCCCATCTTCCTCTACTTTATATGTGGGACGCCTGCCACAGCATGGCTTGCCAAGTGGTGCCATGTCCACACCTGGAATCCCAGCCGGTAAACCCCGGGCCGCCGAAGTGGAACGTGTACACTTAACCGCTGCACCACCAGGCCGGGCCCTGGTTCTTGTTTTATATTCTTCCCTTGCAAATTCTATTTGGGAAAAGTTCAAACATGAAAGAATTGCCTTGGGGGCACTATCTAAGCAGGCACATACGTTTAACCGTATTTGTAAATGTGAAAGCATTGCCGACTACCACATCCTAGGTGCTCCCTTCTAAAAATCCAGACGGGAAAATTTTCTTTAAGCTCGATCTTGGGCAAGTTGTTCTTTTCTTGAAGTTCTGGCTTATTGTCTTGTGGACTCTGAATTTTATTATTGATTTATTTCCCTTTTTGCTATGATCAAGGTGACGCTTGGGGACACATGTGGTCCAACATCACCAATCATATAGGAAGGTTTTTATATAACTTTAGACTACCACAGTTTCATTTTACTATTCTGTCCTTATTTTACCATTTCTTGAATCTTCTAACTTATTTTATACCATTTTATTTATCCCCTCCACATTTCCCAATCTAGCCTTAGGGTTCAATGTTTTCTCCAATATTTACATGACATAAAGGTGAGAAATCCAGTGAACTCACACTGTGGATTCTCGGGAAAGGAGTGTTTATACTGTCTTGCTGGGTGTTGATGTCCAAAAGCGCCGAGTTCTGGCTCAGAGATTTGGTCCCCTCTCATCGCCTCATTTCTGCAGCCGTTGTCTTCTCCCTGCCACTTCTTCCGATTCTTGAGCACAGTGGCTTCCCTGTCACTCCCCCAGTGAAGTCTGAGGGACAGTGGAAGAGAATTAGCGTATCGAACAGAAACCACTCGAACTTGATTGCTACAGACTATCATCACAAAGTTCCTTGACCATCTCCTAGTAAAGACTGTGTCTTAGTAACTACTCCACCTCTCCTGAAGCTCTGTTCTGTCGCCATGTTGGAGGGGGGCTGGCTTTCTCCTCATACCCTTTGTTACACTCTACACACAGTAACTCCCTCCTCTCAGGAACCAAAAAAACGCTGGAAAACCTCTATTACTGTGTTATGCAGAGACATTTGTCCAGACTTCGCCTCAAACTCTCCCATCCAGACCAGCCTTTATTATGAAAATGGCTGAAATACAGAAGAATAAAGGAAAACCCAGACATTTCAGATGAAGTGTTTCTCTCCAGTTCCTGTATGTGATAGTTGCCCGGGTCAATATGTAAATGATGTGGGGAAACCACTGGAGATGAACGACTGGAGTGATTTATCTTCTCTTCCTCTCTTTTTAAAGATGGACTTCTCCTCCCCGTCTCAGACTTAGTTTATTAACGAAGTGGAGGTGAAAACTCTGCTTTTCCCTGTTTTGTTTTTTTTCTGATAAATCGTTCTCTTCATTGTAGGAGCTTACACATTTGTTCCGTGGCTTCTCAGCTTTAAAAGAGGAAAAGCCCTAGAAGAAAAAGAAAATAAAATATTGGTCAAAGAAACCGGTTACTTTTTTATATATGGTCAGGTAGGTCCAGCCGTAATTCTGCTCTCGCTGTCCAAAGCCTTCCATGTTGTGCTCGCTTCTGACAAAGTTCTTTGGTTTGTTCCTCAGGTTTTATACACCGATAACACCTTTGCCATGGGACATCTAATACAGAGGAAAAAGGTCCATGTCTTTGGGGATGAACTGAGTCTGGTGACTTTGTTCCGATGTATTCAAAATATGCCTGAAACACTACCCAATAATTCCTGTTATTCAGCTGGTAAATAATAGCTCTGTATAAGTAGACAGAAAGACATTCCTCAATATATTGTGTGGTTTTCGTTATCCTGAATGATAAACTAGTCTGTTTTAACTGAGACAGGTACAGTCATTACTAACAGTTTTATCATTTTTCTATCCATTTAGAAAGGGTGGTAACTTCATAGCGATCAACACTGAGAACAATTCTAAGCTGTGTTTTCTTCAACGTGTAACAATAACAACAATACTGATAGAATAATAAGAGCATGACTACCATGTGCCAAGCACCCTTGTCCTGTCTGCACTTTACACATGCGTGTTCATTTAATCCGCCCCCTTCACGGAGGTGCGATCTGAGACGCCGAGAAGCAACACACGCTGTCCTGGGTTGAACAGCTGCTAAGTTTCGGATCTTGGTTTAAGCCAACCTGTCTGCCCCGAGTGTGAGCCTCCAAAACTTCTTTAAGGGCTACAGAAGAGATGCCCTTGGCTGGTTTGAGGGTCAGGTCAACTTGCACAATGTCCTCTCTCACTGTCATGCAGGTGACCTTTGGTGTAAATGGACACCAGATGGCTTTGGGATGTGAAAGTGTAGGAGCAAGGCTGCATTTCAACTGAGCGGCAGTGAGGACGTGGAGAGAAACGGGAAAGAGCAGGCATTGTTCATTTCAGCTCTACTTTGGCTGTAATTGCCAGTGCAACCTTCACTTCCTGTTGGGGGTAGTTTCAAATTAATCAAGGCTGATATTGGAAAAGAAAGTGTTTGCTTTAAACACATTTATTCCTCTCTGGTGATTTTGACAAATCCATTCTGAACCCTGAGGAATGTCTGCAGCTCCAGATGATGCTACGAATGACAGTGTGAAACGCAGGATGGGGATGGCTGTGCAATCTGAAGTACTGTATTTCAAAGATATTTACTAACAAATGCCCAATAACTCAGAAAGGAACAATAACCAAATTAGAAAGGAAGGAAAATGGTTCATAATAATAGAGACAATTGTCATTCTGGATATGCAGCCAAAAAGAGCTTTAACGAGATGATGAGGAAGTTTGTTAAACTGGAATTCCCTAATTTTCATAAAGAAATGTTCCCCTGTGTCCAGTGATGACTAGTATTTTGGTGTTGCAAAGTTTTTATAAATGGCAAGGCTACTCCAATCCATTATTTATTTATATTTATTAGTCTTTACAGCTCTACAATGGACTCTTTTTCAAATATTCTAATCCTCAGCATCTTTAAGATATTTCTCAATGCTAATAGCTTAATATTATATATAAGAACCATTCTCGAGGAAATTTCGAGTTTGTCATTTTAATCTGTTCCAGGGCAATTTTGTTTAAAACCATTAAAAACTACTCTTTAGTGTATACGTGCATAAAGCACTTCCATGATAACCTGAAAAAAATTTAAATGGTCCATTTGAGGAGCCAAACATAATGCCAAGGAAGCTCTTTTATACACATAGCTGAGTCTTACTCATTATTTCATTAACAAATTGAATATGTTTATGAAAGAAAAAATTAGAGCTGATCGCTATAATCAGGAGGAATTGAAATAGCCAATAACTCAGGGCTGGAATTTTAAATAGAACGCACTTTACAAACTAGTTTGTTCACATGACTTTACTTTGAGAGTCAATAGCAGTGCTTTGTGATCTACAGCCTTTGTCAAAATATTAGATTATCTTCAATCTCTGTGATAATGACTAATGTATTCAACAAATACCAATTTTTTTTACTATTTAATGTAGTCATCAAATGCTTTGCCTATCCTAGGAGGTGTACACATTGCCCTTAACAATACCTAAAACTATGTTCTTTTGTTTGTTTTCTGTCTTGGCCCAGTACAAAATAACAACATCCTTGGAGAAAGCATCTTTTGTCCTTCTGATCACTGTCACTGCTCTATGCTTGTCTAAAAAGGTGTCTAGTACGTCGTGAGTGTTCAATAAATAAACACCAACTGGCTGTAGCCTGAGGAAATCTGGGTGCTTTGGGCCTGTTGGTAGAATAGATGTTAACAGAGATGTGCTCATGTAAATACGTTTTCACTGTATGTTAATGAAATGATGATGCAACTACTTTTTAAATTGTTAGTTGGAGGGCCTGACAATTCGGATCCGGATACTATTTTGTTTGTTAGTTTCTCCTCCTCTCCCCTTTTCTCCTCTTTCTTTTCCTTCATATTTTTCTTTTAAAATGGGGTCAGGAATTACCTGGTGTACTGAGTGTAGTTCCTGAATTGTTTTTTGTAGTCCTGAATCACAAAATACATCATTGCAAATTAGGTACAGGCAGATTTATTGGTCAATTTTGTGAAGTTAATTACTTTGTTGCTTTTGATTCTAGAGACAAATATGGTCACTTGAGGAAACACAAAATATAGAGGGCTAGAAAAAGTAATCCAGATAACTCCTAATCCCATAGTCTGGAGTCTGTTAACAGATGTGCTTTGTCAATACATGATGTTTCGTTTTTACTTTTTAATAACTTACACATTTTATGGGCACTTTTAAAAGTATGTTTAGGATTATGCAGTATATATATATACGTGTGTGTGTGTGTGCATCAATAAAATGAAGCAAAACCACTTTTAACTATATAACATTTGGTCAAGGGATATGCTATGCCTTTTAGGCTAGGCTAGCAAGGCAGTAACTGGTTTAGCAGTCCGCTGGTATAATTTGAAGTGTGAATGCCTATGTTACCATTTTTTTCCAAAACAATAATTTTATTTAATGTTCTTTTTATTTCCCGTTGTACAACCACTTCAAGCTCTTGTAAATCGTTCTTTTCCAGGCATTGCAAAGCTGGAAGAAGGAGATGAACTCCAACTTGCAATACCACGTGAAGATGCTAAAATTTCCCGGGACGGAGATGGCACATTTTTTGGTGCACTGAAACTTCTGTGACCTACTTACACCTTGTTTGTGGCTATTTTCCTCCCTTTCTCTGTACCTGCAAGGAGAAAACACTTAACTGGAAAGACCGAAAGGAAAAAAACCCAGTAGTTACCATAGCCTTTTCTGTGAGCTATTTATTTTGGTTTGCTGAAACTAGACCAAAACAGGAAATTTAACCGACAACCACAGCCAAAGGGTGTCATGTGAATTACAAGAACTCGAGCCCATGTAAGGAAAGATAGAATTAGAAAGACTTCATCACAATGCCATGTTGAACAACTTAGTCATAGCTTCTTGTCTTGGAGGAAGCACAGGATTCAGAGACAGTAATAATTTCTTCAAAAACGGTATCCCATGATATACAATGGAACCGGTGCCCACATCTGTAGGGCGTTAGGACATTTTTAGGAAATCTCAGGATTCATCCTCTATTTTTATGTTAAAAATGTCCCTCTCCTTTTGCAGTTAACCTTGTGAAAAGTAAAAAGAAAAAAATTTATAGAACTCTTGCATTCAGTACATGACAAAGTAATTAAAAGTTTAAATTAAGTAGACAATTGGACTCAAAATAGAATATACTATTTAAGTCTTTTTGGTTTATTTCAGGTTTGCAATTTTTGTCTCTAATATTATATATTTCCTCTTGGAACACTCCCAGACATTTTTCATGGGAGGGAAATAATTTCTCTCATGTGTCTAGGCTTATGTGTAGTTTTTATAGCTAATTTCAGTTACTTCAGAAAGTTTTAATTTAGAGTAATTCCAATTCATGCATATAAGCATGAATTGAAAAGATAACTATGATTGTTCTTGTATAAAAATATGATCGCCATAGAAGTTAATGAATACACTTATAAGAATGTAATATGATTTCCCTTTACTTCCTACCCTTCTGTTAAACTGCTGCTACTGGAGTTCGCCTTTAAAAAATACTTGTTCTTAGCTTTACAGAAGTTGAGATTTGAAGTCCTTGGCATCCTGAAGTATGTTATATGCCATGTGCTTGTTATGAAGATTATGGTATGCCAGGAGACATTCTCCTGATTTTCATTATATAGAGAATCATATTTGAGAATGCTGTTCTTCTTATCTTTTATAACATCAATTTCCGTTGTTTCGCTTGTCTTTTTTTAAATGTCGTCGGTTTAAAGAGTTTACTTCATTAAACACTTTACTTCAGCAGTTTGAATAGTAGATGGAAAAATAGGCCCCGGTCTACATTAATTTTCCCCAGTCTGCATTAGAATATTTTTGAAGATTATACTTTTCCAAACAAAGAAAATAATTTGTATTTTGTGTCTAAAATTAAACTTTGTTTAAAACTCTGGTTTCTATAATTTTGGCCTTTTGGTTAAATAAAATATATTCTGGAATTTTTTTTGTTTCACAGTATGATAGTTGAAAAAGAAGTGATAAGTGGAGTACGAGCTTAGATACTCCAAGGAGGTGAGTAATTTTCCTAGTGTTGCTGCTACTGGGATTGCCAAATAAAATACTCCAGTGCCTGTGGCCTGACTTTTTGATCGAGTCTGTCTAACACCACTCATCTCTGGATTTCTCTCCGTAGAACTAAATGTCACTTTAAAAATTAGGTGCAGGGCCAGCATGGTTGCATGGTGGGTAAGGTTTGACCCTCCACTTTGGCAGACCAGGGTTTGCAGGTTCTGATTCCAGGCTCAGACCTCACACTGCTCGTCAAGCCGTGCTGTGGCGGCATCCCGCCATAGAATAGAGGAAGATTGGCCACAGATGTTAGCTTGGGGCCAGCCTTCCTCATACACACACACAAAAAGTTAGGTGCATAATTGAAAAGCATTATAAAGTAATATGCATTAGGTTATGGCAATAAAGAATTTGAAATCATGAATATGTTACATATTTTAAAAAGGATTTGTTCGCATCAATACCATAGATATAAAAATATAAATTGAATATTTCTTAGAGCATAAGGTTAACAAAAGATAAGACTACATGACAATAGACTTGTGTACCAAGCTGCTGTTATCTACATCTCACACCGTTATGCTTTTTAAAAGATTTAGCGTATTTTGTCAGCAGGTGTAGAATTCAAACACATAAAATAGTCTTAAATCTTACTTTACTTTCAGGTTAAGCTAGCGTTAAGATGTGAATCCTATCTTGTTTGTGTATGAAATTATGAGGAAAAGTAGGCTTTGGTTAAGAAAAAGTTTATTTAGATATCCGGATAGAATTAAGACTGTGTCCATGCAGGGGGTGGGGGATCTCTGATGCAGCAGTAGCTGCCCCAATGCCGTCTCCTCTGTCCTTTCCCCAATTTATTTTAGGGAAAGATGATGTTATACTGGGGTTTTCTACAACAGAACGTTTCTAAGGTCTAAATGTATGGGCCCCATCCAGATATCCTCATGTCTTAAATTTGAAATCATGACTGTGATAAATAATTACTTCAGGGTTTTAAATTGCTCCCTCGTGTGGGAGCTAAGCAAGTCAGCAGAACATCCAGGGTGAAATTATGTGCAGCCCTGACTGGCAGCTGGAGAAATCAACTCCACTCTCTAAGTCATCCTGCAACGAGAACGTCTTCCCCCGTGGTTTGTTAAGGATGCGGCAATTTATTGCTAGAAGAACTTAATAAATCCTTTCGTAATTTGAATTATGAATCAGAAAACATTACTCTAAAGACTTCCTTGCCCTAGGAGAGAAGCTCTAAACTGGAGAACAGCACACCAGTGCAGCCAAATGATGTATTTGGTTTGGTGCCTATGATGCTTTACGATTTTTGAGTTGCTTTATAACATAAAAATCTATACTCATTCCATGAAACATGACACTTAAACTTCTCTCAGAAATATGGATGTTTTATTTTAAAACATCGAAGGACAATATATAATATACATGCAATAAAATGCAAAACTTAAGCGCACAGCTTGGTAATGTATTTTTACAAAATGGACATCCTCCTGTAGCCACCTCCCAAATCTAAATACGAACATTGCCAGCGCCCCAAGGTCTTTCACACTCCTCCCTGTCCTTAGAGGTAATTGCCATTCTGATTTTCATCATCAGGGAAGAACCTAATACAAACGGCATCATATAGAATGTAACCTTTCGTACACACTGTCTGCCTTCATCCGTTCACCAACTTGTCTGTGACATTCTTCCACACTGCTGCCTGTAGCCGTGGTTCATTCATATCTACCACCGAACAGAACTTCATTTTCTTGAGATATCACAAAAAGTATTTGTCCACTTTACTGTCGAAGGGCCTTTGAAATTTTTCCAGTTTGGGGCTGCTAGGAGTTGTGTTTCTGTGAATATTCTCTGAAAATAGTTCAGGCAACTTATATACATCTTTCTGTTGGATCTACACCTAGAAGTGGAATTGTTGCAACATAGAATGGGCATGTGTTCAGTTTTAGTTAATACTGCCAAAAAGATTTCTGAATGATAAACAATCTATAGAAAATCAAACAGAACTGGGCTACTGAAGGCAACGATGGCCCCGTCTAACTTTTGTCTCCCCACTGCAGCCAGGCAAGCACCCTCTCCTTTGCTGCAGGGCCCACTCAACTTTCTGCCTCCATGTTGTCCGTCTGACCCCGGGCTAGGATCCTGGGGATTATAAAAATATAGTTTGCTCCTGATTATTTGTGGGCACATTCACTTTTATAACTTAATTTTCTAAACTTGATTAACTTTAAAAAGTCAATCATGATTAAAAGCGGGGTCCCAGATCTCCAGCTTTGCTTATATCAGAGCAGCTTCTCCTTTCAGGTTCCTATTCTCCTTGGGTGAGGCCCGGGAGTGAGGGGCTGGCAGGGGGCAGTGAGCAACTGCAAACACTGCCGTCCCTGCTCAGCTGTGCCCAGACCATCGAGAAGAAGTGAGTGCAAGTTTCTCTGAAGCATCGTTTGAGGTTGTCTTTGCCTTCCTCACCTCCACCATTGCATTATCCGAGTTGGCTAAGTTGTTATTTAAAAGATAATGAAATGAAATTCTGTTTAAGATCACTTTAAAAATAAAGATAAGAACACTATAGAAGTATATTAACCAGACAGTATGAGGACAGTTTGTTGCTTATTTAGATTTATTTTACAATCTTACGCTAGTATGGTTCTTACCAATGTTTGGAATGATATATTTGGCATATAAGAGACTTTTTCTGTACGCTTAATTTTGGGCATGTGAAAATACTTTAGGCATTTGTTTTATCTTGTTTTGTAGGTCCTGCTGCAATCACACACTGTATTTAAAACTAATCACAAAGATGGGAACTAACGGGCTGCAATGGAGTGGGTGGCTCTGTGTGGTGAAGAAATGTTTGATATGGTGTTATGATACTGAACTGCCAATTTGGACCACCCAATGGCTAGTTAACTTGTCATTTTGGAGGACTAAACAAACAGGATCAAGGATGCAAAACAAGGATGCACCTGGTGCCGCAGTACCAGTTGGTTCATTTCTCTGTGTCTCACCTTTTCCATGTAGATAAAAGAAATAATATTTTTCACAAATGAATGGAAAAACTCACAAAATCCATTTTAGACCATTAAGAGGAAAACAGTTATATCATTACTTTAGGCTTGTATTTGTAGCGGTAGAATAGATTTTATGAGAATTTTTTGTATAAAACTAATTCTATTGGTTTTTTCATATATAACTTTGATGAAAGCTAATGGTTGGCCACACATTCCTCTCCTTGGGAGCCAAGTAGGACACGGTAAAATTCCATGAGGACCAGTGTCTGCAGTGATCGACATTGTGGTCACCGAGTGCGGTCCCATGGTCAGTGGTCTTGACCGCATCTAGCACCTGCCTCCACTCTGCTTATCAGAAGCCAAAAAAGAGGATTCAGCCTGTTAGCCGTCATCATCTGAGATCAGATAATGATGGTGAAGGAGCAAATAATGAGAAGGATCGAGTGTGGGAGAACGGAGGAAATTCTTCACCATTGAGGTTGCAGCTTCACTTAGTTTTAAATGTTCTTGAACTTTTGACTTTTCATTTTTCGATAATTTCAGGCTTACGAAAATATAGAAAAAAACAGTGCAAAGAAATCTCTTATACCCTCACTTATATTCCCCAAATGTTAGCATCCTACAATAGGAGGATCAAAAGCAGGTTTGATACAACGCTGTCTTAGATGGGAATAATAATCGCCCTCTCCTTGATATCCACTATAGCCCAAGACACATGCACACAATACAACTAGAAATGAGTATTTGGGGGCCAGCCCAGTGGCATAGTGGTTAAGTTCTCATGCTGCGCTTCAGCAGCCCAGGGTTCTCCATTTCTGATCCTGGGTGTGGACCTACATACCACTTATCAAGCCATCTGTGGCAGGCATCCCACATATAAAATAGAGGAAGATAGGCACGGATGTTAGCTCAGGGCCAAGCTTCCTCAGCAAAAAGAGGAGGATTGGAAGCAGACGTTAGCTCAGGGCTAGTCTTCCTCAAAAAAGAAAAAATAGGAAATGAGTATTTGAGGACAGAGCCGGCTTCTTGGGCATGCCGTCTGTGCAGCAGTGCAGGGCCCAAGACTCCAGAAACCCTGTTCTTTGTTTAATGTTCTGCTGTTGCCATCTTGAAATGCATAATAACTTTTGAATCATGGGCCCTGCGTTTTCAATTTGCACTGGACCCCCAAACTTATGAAGTGGTTCTGCTTGAAAATACTGCAGAGGAGGAGTAGAGGAGGGGAGTTAAGAGCATGTCTCTAGGGACACACCCCTGGAATTCAAATCCTAATTCTGTTGTTCACTAGTTTCATGATGTGGGGTCTGGGGGCTCACAGGACTGTGACACTCACAAGCCGGGAGAAATAAACATGTTAAAACACCTAGAGTGGTGCCTGGCGCATTATAGCGCTAAATGCTTTTGCTCAAAAGACAAGTGTACCCGTACCCTCATACACACACAGAAGAAAAAGGATTTGAAGTGGAATTCAAGAGAAGCAAGGAGACATGCAGTTTGGTTTTATTTTAGCAAAAGATCTGAAAGCTAAATTGGCAGGAAATTGGGGAAATCTGTGGTTTTGTTTTTAAGATGTCTTGAACAGACCAGAAAAAAGAAATCAGAAGAAAGAGAAAGCAGCCCCTGGGACAGGAAAGACCACTCTGGCTCTTCTTCAGGTCCCCGAAGGACACCTCCCTCTATCCAGCAGTGCAAGTGAAGAAGAAGATAAGCAGCGCCAACTACCTCCTGCCTTGGGGGTTAGGTATTTCCAAGATCTAGGAGGTAGGGCAAGAACCTCAAGGGGAGCAGGTCGCCCTAAGTTCAACCTGATAGGAGTAGAAACGAACTGGGATTCAGGAGATCAGGGGCAGCGGCAAGAAAACAGAATAAGAAGGAGTTTGAGGAGAAACAAAATGTCCATGGGAAAGATTCTTTCTGGGGCGAGGGGACGCCCATATGGGACCAGCCTGCAGGTGTGCTGGGGACAAGTAGAGTAGACAGGGGCTGGGTCCACGCCCCTCAGGACGGCCCTGACACAGCCTCCCTTTAAATGCTGAGGAATGGTTGATCCTCCCAAGGGGTCTTGACAGAGAGGGAACACACGATCAGGGTCCCTGGTCACCCACTGGGATAGGAGCCACACTCAGTAGGAAGAAACTGTGTGGGTGGAGAGTCACGTGGGAACGAAAACACAGGTCCATTTTTATTGGCATTTCAGATAAGTCTATCACATAATACACAGCAGTTTTAATCCCTTGGAAGTTAAGACAAATTGATTGATTTCTTTTCTTAAGTGTAAACCTCAGAGTTGACAGGGCTGCTGAATTAGAGTCCAAAAAATCACAGTAAAAATGAACGAGAAGTTTATAAACAGCATTCCACCAGCTGAGAAATACCCGCTACGTCCTTGGAACGCCGTCATCCAGCCACTGAGTACATGCCTCCAGAGAAGAGCCCGCATCAGTGTTGGCGATCCGTGCCTCCTTTAGGGAAGTTGGAGGCGGTCTGTGCTTTCAGAGACCGGCCTCACCATGCTCCAGGAGGGGAAATGTAGCAGTAGGGTAATTTCCTTTTAACCCACGTGATCTGAGTGGTTGCATCACCAGGAGGTTACATTCAGCCACTTGCCAGAGTCTGGGAAGCTGCAGCAATTTTCCTTTGTGAAATTAATACCTAATTAGAATTCTAGCCATTGCTTAGTGTTAACTCAGGGAGTGGGGCATCCACATCTGCATCAAGTAAGGTGGATCGCCACCTTTGCATGCATGGTCAGAGACCCTGCGTTTCCCAACACTCCACCTGATAATAAAAAATATGGAAGCTGTCAAGTAAGTAGATGTAGAGAAACTAGAAATTCATATACGAGAGGGAAAAATTAAAAAGACCACCCCTCAAAAAAAACTCAAAAGAGATAGAGAGGAAGAGGAAGGAAGCAGGGGGAGATGGGAAGGAGAGGGAGAGAGGAAGAAAGAAAGAAAGAATGAAGGAAAGAAAGAGAGAGGGAGGGAGGAAGGAAGGGAGGAAGGAAGAAAGGCAGGCAGGAAGGAAGGAAGGAAGGAAAACAAAGAAAGAAAAAGAGAAATTTCATATACCCCTCACCCAGTTTCCCTATTGTTATTGTACTTTACTTAATTTACATTGTCACAACAAAGAAACTAACACTGGTACATCACTCTTAACCGAACTCCACACTTTATTAAGATTTTATTGGTTTTTCCACTACTGTCCTTTTTCTTTCCAGGACCCTGTCCAGGGTACCTCATTGCATGTAGTTGTCACATCTCCTTCCCCTCCTCTGGTCTGTGCCAGTTTCTCAGACTTCCCTTGTCATCACAGCCATGGCAGTTTTGAGGAGTATTGGGCAGGTGTTTCGCAGGATGTTCCTCAGTTTGGGTTTGTCTGATATTTTTCTCATGGTTGGAATGGAGTTGTGCCTTTTGAGGAACACCAAAGAGGTGAAGTTCATATCAAATCAGAGGTACATGATCACCTAACCAGAGGATGCTGGCCAGGTTCCCAAGAGGTCACTTTTAAATTCATATGTTTCTCTAGTCATGAAACTATGTAACTATACATGCTACATTAACTTGAAAACAAACACACAAAATATTCAGCTTTGACAATGCAGCAGCATCCTGCCTTTGCCTTGTTGACATGTTGTACATGAATATCACCACTAGAGGGAAGCACTAGAACAACTAAGTGAAGGGTCAGCTTTAGTTTTTTTTTTTCTTGAAGACGTTTATTTATATTTTTATTTTTTATTCTCTTTTTTCTTCACTTATTTTATTGAGATCATAATGGTTTATAACATTGTGTAATTTTGGGTGTACATTATTATTTATCAATTTCTCTATAGACTTCATCGTGCTCACCACCAGTAGTCAGTCTATTTTTCATGTGTCACCATACATATGTGCCCTTTTACCCCTTTTGCCCACCTCCAGCCCCCTTCCCCGCTGGTAATCACTAATCTGTTCTCTTTATCCATGTATTTGTTTATCATCCACATATGAGTGAAATCATGCAATATTTGTCTTTGTCTGGCTTATTTCACTAAACATAATACCTTCAAGGTCCATCCATGTTGTTGTAATGGGACAGTTTTGTCTTTTTTTAATGGCTGAGAAGTATTCCGTTGTGTATATATACTACATCTTCTTTATCCAATCATCCATAGACGGGCACTTGGATTGCTTCTACATCTTGGCTATTGGGATAATGCTGCCATGAACACAGGGGTGCATAAATCTCTTTGAATTGTTGATTTCAAGTTTTTCGGATAAATACCCAGTAGTGGGATAGCTGGATCGTATGGTATTTCTATTTTTATCTTTTTGAGAAAGCTCCATACTGTTTTCCACAGTGGCTGCACCCATTTGCATTCCCACCAGCAGTGTATGAGGGTTTCCTTTTCTCCACATCCTCTTCAACACTTGTTATTTTTTTCTTGGTGATTATAGCCATTCTGACCCATGTAGGGTAATATCTCTTAGTTTTGATTTGCATTTCCCTATTAATTAGTGATGTTGAGCATCTTTTCATGTGTCTGTTGGCCATCTGTATATCTTCTTTGGAAAAATGTCTGTTCGTATCCTCTGCCCATTTTTTGATTGAGTTTTTTTTTGTTGTTGAGTTGTATGAGTTCTTTATATATTTTTGGAAATTAACCCCTTGTCAGATATATGACTTGTAAATATTTTCTCCCAGTTGTTGGATTGTCTTTTCATTTTGTTCATGCTTTCCTTTGACTTGCAGAAGCTCTTTAGTCTGATATAGTCTAATTTGTTCATTTTTTTCTTTTGTTTCCCTTGCCTTAGTAGACATGGTAATTGAAAAGATGCTGCTAAGACTGATGTCAAAGAGTGTACCACCTATATTTTCTTCTAGGAGTTTTATGGTTTCAGGTCTTACATTCAAGTTTTTAATCCATTTTGAATTAATTTTTGTCTATGGTGTAAGATAATGGTCTACTTTCATTCTTTTGCATGTGGCTGTCCAGTTTTCCAAACACCATTTATTGAGGACACTTTCCTTTCTCCATTGTATGTTCTTGGCTCCTCTGTCAAAGATTAACTGTCCATAGATGTGTGGTTTTACTTCTGGGCTTTCAATTCTGTTCCCTTGATCTGTATGTCTGTTTTTGTGCCAGTACCGTGCTGTTTTGATGACTATAGCTTTGTAGTATATTTTAAAGTGAGGTATTGTGATGCCTCTAGCTTTGTTCTTTTTTCTCAGAATTGCTTTGGCTTTTGGGGGTCTTTTGTTGTTCCATATAAATTTCAGGATTCTTTGTTCTATTTCCATGAAGAATGTCATTGGGATTCTGATTGGGACTGCACTGAATCTGTAGATTGCTTTAGGTAGTATGGACATTTTAACTACATTTATTCTTCAAACCCATGAGCATGGACTATCTTTCCATTTCTCTATGTCTTCTTCAATTTCTTTGAATTATGTCTTATAGTTTTCAGGGTAGAGGTCTTTGACCTCATTGGTAAGTTTGTTTCTAGGTATTTTGTTCTTTCTGTTGCCATTGTAAATGGGATTGTATTCTTAACTTCTCTCTCTGCTAGTTCATTCTTAGTATACAAAAATGCAAGTGATTTTTGTAAGTCGATTTTGTATTCTGCAACTATGCTGTAGTTGTTGATTATTTCCAATAGATTTCCAATGGATTCTTTGGGGTCTTCTATATATAGACTCATGTCTTCTGAAAACAGTGAGGGTTTCACTTCTTCCTTTCCAATTTGAATTCCTTTTATTTCTCTTTCTTGCCTAATTGCTCCGGCCAAAAACTCCAGTATGACATCAAATAAGAGTGGTGAGAGTGGACACCCTTGTCTCGTTCCTGTTCTCGGATGGCTTTCAGTCTTTCACCATTGAGTATTATGTTGGCTGTGGGCTTGTCATATATGGCCTTTGTTATATTGAGGTGCTTTCCTTCTATACATATTTGATTGAGAGTGTTTATCATAAATGTATGTTGGCTCTTGTCAAATGCTTTCTCTGCATCTATTGAGATTATCATGTGATTTTTATTGCTCATTTTGTTAATGTGGTGTATCACATTGATTGATTTGTAGATGTTGAACCATCCCTGTGTCCCCGGAATAAATCCCACTTGACCATGGTGTATCATCCTTTTAATGTATTGCTGTATTCAGTTCACCAATATTTTGTTGAGGATTTTCGCATCTATGTTCATCAGTGATATTCGCCTGTAAATGTCCTTCTTTGTGTCGTCCTTGTCTGGTGTTGGTATCAGCATGATGTTGAATTAGGAGAATGAGTTAGGAAGCATTCCATCTTCTTCAATTTTCTGGAATAGTTTGAAGAGGATAGATATTAAATCTTCTTCAAATGTTTGGCAGAATTCTCCAGCGAAGCCATCTGGTCCTAGACTTTTGTTGTCTGGGAGGTTGTGATTACTGTTTCAATCTCTTTACTTGTGATTGGTCTATTCAGATTCTCTATTTCTTCTTGATTCAATTTTGGAAGGTTGTATGAGTGTAAGAATTTATCCATTTCTTCTAGGTTATCCAATTTGTGGGCATATAGTTTTTCATGGTATTCTCTTTTTTTTGTTTGTTTAAAGATTGGCACCTAGGCTAACAACTCTTGCCATTCTTCCTTTTTTTTTAAGGATTGGCACCTGGGCTAACAACTGTTGCCAGCCTTTTTTTTTTATTCCTGCTTTATTTCCCAAACCCCCCTGGTACATAGTTGTCTATCTTAGTTGCAGGTCCTTCTAGTTGTGGGATGTGGGACACCACCTCAACGTGGCCTGACGAGCGGTGCCATGTCCGCGCCCAGGATCTGAACCCTGGGCCGCCGCAGCGGAGCGCACGAACTTAACCACTTGGCCACGGAGCCGGCCCTGCATAGTATTCTCTTACAATCCACTGTATTTCTGTGGTATCCATCTTAATTTCTCCTCTTTCATTTCTAATTTTATTTAATTGAGCCTTCTCTCTATTTTTTTTGGTGAGTCTGGCAAAGGGTTTGTCAATTTTGTTTATCTTCTCAAAGAACCTGCTCTTAGTTTCATTGATCATTTCCACTGATTTTAGTCTCTATTTAATTTATTTATGCTGTTATTTTTATTATTTCCCTCCTTCTGCTGATTTTGGGCTTTGTGTGCTCTTCTTTTTTTCTAGTTCTGTTAGGTGCAGTTTAAGATTACTTATTTGAGATTTTTTCTTCTTTGTTGAGGTGGGCCTGTATTGCTATGAATTTCCCTATTATAACCACTTTTGCTGCATCCCATAAGAGTTGGTATGTTGTATTTTCATTTTCATTTGTCTCCAGGTATTTTTTAATTTCTCTTTTGATCCAATAGTTGTTCAGTGTCATGTTGTTAACTCTCCACATATTTTTGACTTTCCCAGCTTTTTTCTTGTAGTTGATTTCTAGTGTCACAGCATTGTGATCAGAAAAGATGCTTAAGATGATTTCAATCTTCTGAAATTTATTGAGTCTTTCCTTGTTTTCCAAGAAACAGTCTATCTTTGAGAATGATCCATGTGCACTTGAGAAAAATGTGTATTCTGCTGTTTTTGAATGGAATGCTCTATATATTTCTATTAAGCCCATCTGATCAAGTGTTTTGTTTAAATCAACTATTTCCTTGTTGATTTTCTGGCAGAGTGATCTGTCCATTGATGTGAGTGAGTGTTGAGGTCCCCTACCATTATCGTGTTGCTGTTGATTTCTCTCTTTAGGCCTGTTAATAGTTGCTTGATGTACTTTGGTGCCCCTGTGTTAGGTGCATATATATTCATAAATGTTATGTCGTCTTGGGGGAATGTACCTTTTATCATTATATTCTGCCCCTCTTTGTCTCTCACTGTCATTTTTGTCTTGAAGTCTACTTTGATGCAAGTGTGATAATACCTGCTTTCTTTTGTTTGCTGATTGCTTGGAGTATCATCTTCCATCCCTTTACACTGAGCCTATGTTTGTCTTTAGAACTGAGCTGTGTTTCCTGAAGGCAACATATTGTTGGGTCTTGTTTTTTAATCCATCCAGCTACTCTATGCCTTTTTGATTGGAGAACTCAATCCACTTATGTTTAGAGTGATTATTAATATATGAGCACTTAATATTGCCATTGTATCTCTTCTTTTCAGGTTGCTCTATGTTTCAATTGTTCCTTTGTATTCCTGACTGCCATTTGATTTTGGTGGTTTTCTGTGGAGGTGTTCTCAGTTTTCTCTTTTTTTTTATGAATTGTGGCTCTGCTCTGATTTTTTGTTTAGTGGTTACTGTGAGGTTTGTATATAAGTTCTCACAGAGGAGTTAGTCAATTTTCTCATAGCTTCTTATCTCCAGTAGCCTAAGCATGTTGCACCCCTCTCCTCTTCCCCTTCTGAGTTAGTGTTGTTATAAATTATTCTGTTTTGTGTTGTGAGTTTGTGACTAGTTGAAATGTTTATAGTTACTTTTGATGCTTTCCTTCCCTTTATCTTTTAAGCTATAACTTAGAATTTGCTTTCCTATTCTGATAGAGAGCTGCAATTTTCTGATTTTGTCTACTTATCTCCTTGCTCAAAGCTTTGCAGACCTTTGTCTCTTTGTTTCCAGTATGAGGGCATCTTCAATCGTTTCTTGTTGGGGAGGTCTAATCATTTCTCCCTCAGCTTTTGTATACCTGGGAAGGCTTTTATCTCTCCATTGTACTTAAAGGATAGTTTTGCTGGATAGAATATTCTTGGCTGAAAGTTTTGTCTTTCAGTATTTTGAATATATAATTCCATTCTCTCCTAGCCTAAAAGGTTTCTGCCAAGAAATCTGCTGAAAGCCTGATGGGGGTTCCTTTGTAGGTTTTTTCTTCCACCTTTCTGTCCTTAATATTTTTACTTCGTCATTGCCTTTGCCAGTTTTTGTATTATATGCCTTGGAGAAGGTCTTTTAGCATTGATGTAATTAGGAATTCTATTAGCTTCATGTATTTGTAAATCTGGTTCCTTCTCCAGGTTTGGGAAGTTCTCAGCTATTATTTCTTTGAAAAAGCTCTCTGCTCCTTTCTCCCTCTGGAATATCTATAATCCCTATGTTTCTTTTCCTAATTGAGTTGGATATTTCTTGAAGAATTCCTTCATTTTTTACAAATCTTAGTTCTCTCTCCTCCTCCACTTGTAGCATTTCTATATTTCTATATTATATATTTCCTCTAAATCACTAATTCTTTCCTCCATAACATCAGCTCTATTTTTAAGAATTCTAGATTACTTTTTATTTCATTAATTGCGTTCTTCATATCTATAATTTCTGCTTGTTTTTTTTTTTTAACAGTTTCAATGTCTTTGGTGAAGGAGTCCTTCTTCTCACTAATTTTGTTCATGAGCTCATTGAACTGTCTTTCTGATTCTTCTTGTAACTTGTTGAGTTTCTTTTTGACAGCTATTTTGAATACTCTGTCATTCAGATTGTAAATTTCTGTGACTTCAGGGTTGGTTTCTGGAGAATTGTCATTTTCCTTCTGGTCTGAATTGTTACTGTAGTTTCCCATGGTGTTTGATGAACTAATCTTTTGATGGCGCATTGGTGGCAGTATTAGGTCACAGATTCTACCTGCTACCACTAAGGGGAAGCAGGAGCTGAGTTTATGAAACCACCCCACCTGCTGGAATTTGTGGGGGTACTATGGGCATTTGCGATAGCCTGGAAAGTGTTTGGGTACGTGTATAGACTGTGCTCGATGGGCAGGGCTTCCTTGCAGGGGCCAAGTCTGGGCCACTCCTTGGGGCCACAGGGGCAGGGCTCTCCCATCACTGGGAAAGCAATCAAGAGTGGGCTAAGCTGCCATCGCCTTTTCCTTCGGTCTTCCCAAGGCGCGTTCCCACTTTCGGGAGTTCAGCGATACTATAGGTGCTTACACAAGTGGGGAATATGCTCACCCCAGTGCATAGATCTGCTACTGTCTCTTCTTGTGGTCATGCTGGCCACTGTGCTTGGTGGGTGGGGCTTCCTCACAGGGTCTGAGCCAGGACCACTCCTTGGGGCCACAGTGGTAGGGTGGACTCCTCTACTGCTAGGAAAGTGATCAGGAGCAGGCTAGGGGCTGCTGCCACCTCTTCCTACAGTTGCCCTGGGCATGTTCCCACTTTCAGGGAACAGCAGTACTATGGATGCTCTCAAAAGCTCAGCAGTGTTTGTATGAGTGCCTGGGGCTGTCAGGGAAGGGCAGGGAGTGCTCACCTATCTCCACCACTCCCCAGAAGACCAGTCAACCCACCTTCAGATGTATAGCTGTGAGGGTCTCTCAGGTATCCTGTTGTGTTATGTGGGTTTCCTCCATTGATTAATGAATGTCCATTTAGTTTTAGTTCAAAGGGGGAGAGACAAAGGGAACAGCTAACTCCACCATGTTGCTGATGTTACTTTCTTAGCTTTATTCTTAAATTCAATTAAACGGATAGAGAAATAATAAAAATGATAATATCAGGAACTGGAGGAACATTAAAAGACCAACCAGACACTTTTAGTGTTTCCTAAAACCATATTCAACTCCTAACAAAAGTTTGCAATATCACAATTTCTACTCTGTTCCTATGTGATAGAAATGGTTTCCTCTTGAGTTGTACTAAATTGTTTGCAAACCTGGGAACTTTAGCAAGTTTATAGTCCCCAAAAGTCAGGGGCAAAGGGAGGGAATGACAGCAGGAAGAGACTGGAGAAAGGTTGGAGGACAGGCTCCATCCTAAGTTGGTCCAGGCTTTATACAAATCTCTTCCTATCTCTAACTTTTTACCAGAAAATGGTTAGTGATATATTCTGATATCTGTTCATAATGCATACTGTCTACTTGTAATTTTTAAACTATTTATACATGTCATACACTAAGCCTACCTGTGCACATAATCTAATTTTTAATTGTTAAAAAATTAATGGACAAATTTTAAAGCAGTTTTAGGTTTTGAGAAAATTGAGCAAAAAGTACAGTAACTTGTCATATACACTAAACCACCACCCCAATTCCTCCTATTATTAATGTATTGTATTAGAGTGATAAATTTGCTGCAATTAATGAGCTAATGTTGACACACAATCATTAACTAAAGTCCACAGTTTACATCAGCTATTACTCTTGGTGTTGTACATTCTGTGAGTTTTGACAAATGAATAGTCATGTATCCACAATTCAGTATCATACAGAACAATTTCACTGCCCTAAAAACTGCCTGTGTTCCACCTATCCATTTCTTCTATTCCCTCCACTCCTGCCCCAAATCCCTGGAAACCACTAATTTTTTTATTCTGCATAGTTTTGACTTTTCCAGAATGTTATATTTTTGGAATCATACTGTATTCAACCTTTTTAGATTGGCTTCTTCCTCTTTTAAATATGACTTAAGTTTCCTCCATGTCTCTTTGTAATTTGATGGCTTGTTTCTTTTTACTGCTGAATAATATTCCATTGCATGAATGATCCACAGTTTGTATATCTGTTTACCTGTGGAAGGACATCTGAATTGCTTCTGATTTTTGGCAATTATGAATAAGGTGCTACAAACACTTATGTGCAGAATTTTGTGTGGACATACATTTTCAATTCACTTGGGTAAATACCAAAGACCATGACTTCTGGAACATATGGTAAGACTAGGCTTAACTTTGTAAGAAATTGCCAAAATATCTTGCAAGGTGGCTGCACCATTTTGCATTCCCACCAGCAATGAATGAGAGTTCCTGTCGCTCCACATCCTTGCCAGTATTTGATGTTGTCAGAGTTTCAGATTTTAGCCATTCAACCAGGTAGTAAGTTTCTCTCATTGTTTTAATTCGCATTTCCCTCATGACACATGATGTTGAGCATCTTTCACATGCTTACTTGCTGTTGTATATCTTCTTTGGTGAGGTTACTGTTCAGATCCTGGGCCCACTTTTTAGTTAGTTTGTTTTCTTTTTTTTTTTTTTTAAAGATTTTATTTTTTCCTTTTTCTCCCCAAAGCCCCCCGGTACATAGTTGTGTATTCTTCATTGTGGGTTCTTCTAGTTGTGGCATGTGGGACGCTGCCTCAGCATGGTCTGATGAGCAGTGCCATGTCCGCACCCAGGATTTGAACTAACGAAACACTGGGCCGCCTGCAGCGGAGCGCGTGAACTTAACCACTCAGCCACGGGGCCAGCCCCAGTTAGTTTGTTTTCTTATTGTTGGGTTTCAGGAGTTCTTTGTTTATTTTCGGTACAAGTCCTTTATCAGATATGTGTTTTGCAAAGATTTCTTCTAGTCTGTAATTTCTCTTTTCCTTCTCTTAAATCTGATTTAATTTTTGCAACAACTCTGTGAAACAGGTGCTATTATTAACTTTATTTTATAGATGAGGAAATGGGGTCATGGAGACGTGTATCTCACAGACGAGAGTGCAGTGGACCTGGAACGTGAGCCCTGATGAGTGTGGAGCCTGTGAAGCTTCCCGCTCCTCTCTCTTGTGCTCCAGGCTCACAGCTTTGCCCTGCAGGTGGTTTGTGCTCAGTTGAAGTCAATAACAAAGATGAGATCCTGATATTGGTCCATTTTACAATTACATTCATTATTCTAGATACTAATGCTTACTTAGAAATGCAGCGAGCTAGCAATAGTAAGTGTTTAAAAATAGACTTTTAAATACTGTAAAGTCAAATCCAGCTTCAAAAAGGTTACATTTAGACCAACAGTAGGGGATTTTTTTCAATGTTAGAGAATAATGGAATGGTTTCTTGAAAGATCACATAAAAATCCACTGTAACTTACACAAGAGGATTTTAGTCTTTTCCTTGGTGGAAATGAAAGCGAAGCTTCAGGAGTAAGGGCACAGAGTCAACTATCCTTATTTTTAGTCACTTTGGCCTAGAAATTTTCCAGGGAGAGAGCTATAACATTCATTTAATCCAAACATATACCCAGAAGAAAAGGTGGACGAGTAACACAGTAACTAACACTGTGGGTGCATTATCAACTACACAAATTTTTCTTAAAAAAAAAAAAGGAGAGAAGACTTGGAAAATTAGGTGGGGAGGGCTGGTGGAGGGACGTGTCAGAGTTACCGTTCTCGTATTTGAAGTGCGTTCTTCAAGGAACATTAGTTGTTTGGTCCTGCGTGCCTCCAGAGAGAACAACTACGCTCAATCTGAGGCCGATTTTTCTTTCAAACACAGGAAATTTTTTCTGGAAATATAGCTGCCCCAGCTTGGAATTGGCTACCTACCGTCAGCAAAGCATCCGGGTGCGATGGCCAGTCCCCACGGGCTCTGTGCAGAAAAGCTAGAACTATCGAATTTCTCAGCATCCGTACCGGCCTCGGGGAGAGGAGCGAGGTCCCAGAAAGAGATGCAGAAGCTTCTACCAAGATGGTACCGGGGGCCAAAAGGCTGAGGAAAGCAGCGCGTCTGAAGTGGGAAACACTTGTGAGCGAGGGTAGAGTTAGAAGTCACTTTGCGGCAGTTGAGTCATGAGCGGGAATTGGGAAAAACAGAGGTAAGGATATTATTTCGAGCAGTTTGATGACAAAAGGTTGGTTTTTCAAGCAATCCGTTGATGAAGGGGAAGCGAGGACAGTATAGCTGGAGGGGGCGTCCCGGGGCACGCGCACGGGCTGAAATCCTGGATCCGGAGAAGAGCTGGTTTGAAGATAGAGGGAAGCACTGGAGAGGATGGGAGAGTGGGGGATCCAGCGTAAAAGCGGAGGATAGCTTCAGATATGCCTCACCTGAGATAGGCTGGACTAACCTAAAGAGAGAGGATGCAGCGGGCCAGTAGAGAGAAGAAAAAGGAACAGTGTGGCCTAGAGGCTTATTTTCTTTCTAAGGTAAGAGATGAGTTTACTGACCGCGCCGTGAGTGCCGAGTTCAGGGCTAAAGGCTCTGATCCGCCTGGGCCCTGCCCTCTAGCACCTGTGCTCAGATCTGTGTTTGGCTGTCTAGGAACCAGCCGCCCGTGCACTACCTGATTTCTCTTGCTGGTGGCGGGCCTCCTCTCTCCTCCCTTCTCTCTCACTCTCCACTCTCCTCCAGCAACACAAATAGGGGAGAGGATGTGGATTCCCTCGCTTTTTCAACCATCCTCTCCCATCAAATCATTGTGAAAATCCAGGGTCCCAGTGACCTTCTTTGTTACAGGACTTCATAGTTCTATTTTCAAACAATTTAACAAAGGCAAAGATGAGGTATAAGCTTGCTTTTTGTAAGCATTTTAATGAGCTGTTTTCTACACCATCCACAATGAGCTGTAGGGATCGTGGGAGGGCAGGTTGGTCCTTCCCCACCAGTCCCAACCCCCACACACCCTCACTGTCCTGTCTGTGAGCTGGCCCCCGAGTCTGCCGGACACTCAACATCTTCTCTTTGAATAATGACAAAACTTTTTCTCTAATTTGAACACTTACCAGTGCTATTGAAGTTCTGGAGGTGAAGCTCCATTCAAGCTAAAATGATCGTGACCTTCACACTGTTTCCTGAACCAAGCTGCTTCAATGCACGGTAGAGGGTGCATCCACATTCTTCTCTCTTTTCATGTCTAATTAGCTTTTGAGTTTAATAATGAATTAAGCTTCATAGACCCTGAGCCTGAGGCAGCTTCATTCGATTTCACCTCCGCTTATTTGAACTGGACTAGCCATGCATCACTAGGAGTAAAAGGATGTATCTGTATTGTGAATTGTATTAATAGTATTCTATAAAGTAGAGAATTTTAATGATTGTGTTACTAATATCTAGAAATATTATAATTTTAATGATTCATATTTATCTTAGAGTTCCAAATCACCAATTTTCTTTTAAATTAATGCACCAGAACAAAACAATGTGACAATCCAGGGTATATTTGGTATTTTGAGGACCATACATATGTTACTCTTTAACTAAGAAAAGCCGTTGGTAAATCTTAATCCACACATGTTTCTTTGAACTTACAAGCTATGAATTAATAAGCATGGAGGGGCATATATGTGTCTGAAATGACATTTGGGGTGGAATCACTTCTATTTTGCTTCGATTAATTAAAAATTGAATACTAGTAGTTCCGTTTGTCTAGGAATTCATTTTCTTTGCCATGAAGATTTTGCATCTCTCTCCATTTGGAGTTGCATAAGCCTTCTTCTGAAATGACATAGAACTTTATTTTTACATATTTGGTGTACCTTATTACATCACCTCAAACAGTAGCACAGTATCAACACGGGAGCATGGGACCTGGCGTCCATTAAAACTGGTTGAATTCCAACTGTGTTAACTTTAGATATGTATTTTTGAGCAAGTCCTGAACTTCCATGAGTCTCAGTTCTTGATCTGTAAAACGGGGATAGTAATCTGAACAGAGTTGATGCGGGGATCGGAGACAAAACAGGCAGCTCGGCTCCTGCCCGTGGCAGGTGCGGCAATTGTCTAAGTGTGCCTCTGCTGCTAGGCTGATGCTGATCAGGACAAAGGCTGTCTCTACTTACTCACTTTCTATCACCATCACCAGCACCGTGTTTTGCTCATAAAAGATGTCAGCTTAAGTTTGTTGATTAAGAAATTAATTATTAAAGGAATGAAGTCCGTCATAATCTCCAATTTAAGATAATCTGTAAAGCTGCGCAATTTCCACTTTCTTGCCCTATGTCAATTTCTTTTTGTATATTATGCCAGTTTTTAAAGAAAGGGAGGCACTTTCATTGTGCATTATCTGAGGTCTTAGGAGAGAAGGAAAATATTTTTTACATCTCAAGTAGAGTTAAAATTCCCACAAAGAATTTAAGTATTCTGTGTTGTTTCTTGTATACATAATTCCCACTGTGTCAATACAGCAGTTCAATAGCTCTGGTTGTCAATAAGCTACTAATAAAAATGACTCCAGACAAGTCACAACTCAGATAATAAAGGTTTGATGTAAAGGTGATTTGTTTTCATTCCTTAGGGATAAATAATCTTTGTGAGAGATTGTGACTTCTATTTAAAAACGTATTATTTTTTAATATCTTGCCTATACAGATTTAATAATGAGAATTATTTCTCCCATCTCTGTTCTTAGATTTAAACATCATAGAATATGGCTAACTGGTAAAGTAATGTAACTATCTACATTTTTTTTTTTTTTTTTTGAGGAACATTAGCCTTGAGCTAACATCTGCCGCCAATCCTCCTCTTTTTGCTGAGGAAGACTGGCCCTGAGCTAACATCTGTGCCCATCTTCCTCTACTTTATATGTGGGACACCTACCACAGCATGGCCTGACAAATGGTGCCATGTCCGCACCTGGGATCTGAATCGGCGAACCTTGGGCCGCCGAAGCGGAACATGCGAACTTGACCGCTGCGCCACCGGATTGGCCTCTGTCTACATGTTTGAATTAAGAAGCTTAGAGTGTATGCACTTGGCTTATTTTTCCCTCTTCAGTGCGTGTACCGCGTCCTTTGGGGATTTCTGATAAGGATGGGAATTGACTGTTCGAATGAGAGTCAGAGAGCTTCTGCCTACAGAAGTCTCTGTTGCATTTCTACTAAAATGGACCAAGTCTTTACCAGACAAAGCCCCAGCAGATAAAAACGTTGTAAAGCCTGGACAGGTACAAAAACAAACACTGGAGGCAGTAGAAGGTGAAGAGAAGCACTGTGGGGAGCACACTTGCTTGGAGAAGGGGCTAGAACTATATAAGGAATTTGGGGGGGAGTCTGGGGCACATGTGGAAAAATCCAGAGTCTTTCTGCTTGAGGAAATCAGAAAAGAGCTGGTAAAACATGACTGTTGAGGAGAGTAGGGAATGGCAAAGGTCTAAGAATGGAAATCCAGAATTTACGTACCCACATCTCTGACTGAAACACGCATGCAAAGAACAGACTCAAGGCACAGAAGCCAAGGACAAAAAGATCTGACTGAGACCTGAACCTCTGCCCAAGAAATGGAGTTTGCAGCTCAAATCAGCTAACGGGATTTTATACAATTACTGAAATTCTCTGACATTTATGCCTAAAATTATACATGCTATTGTATGTAAATATTATCTTCATAGAAAAGAAACAATGAGGGTCAGAAAAGCCTGATTTAACTGTAGTTCAGAATTTTGTCTATTTTGTAGGCTCAGCTATTTTCAACTCATTTATTTATTTATTTATTTTAAACAAGCAACTTCAAAAGAAAAACGTCCTACCAATTTATCTTTTTAGATTATCGTTGCCGACTGTTGGTGGATTCAAAACTTGTAAAATAATTTTATTTCTCTCTCTATATGTATTTCTCCATTTATTTATCATTGGTATATTTTTTTCTGGAAAACATCTAAGCTTTATTTATCCTCTCAGATTTTGTTTCATTACCTTCAGTGTCTTGTATTGGCATATTCAATCATTAAACTCATTATTTAATGAATTAAACTTCCTCTGGGACAGATATACATCTGTTGGAAACTGACAAAAGTGAGTTTGGTGATTCACAGTTGTCATATCCTTTTTGGTGGAAATCAACAGTTTCTAACAATTGGAGGTCCCCCCCACCCCCAGCAAGCTGTGCACCTGCAGGTGTGCTACAAAGAGGCAGAGTGCTGTGTTCTGCCCCACCGTCAGGCAGTCAGTGCTCTGGTCTTTTAGCTACTTCAATAAGGCGTTTGCATGAAAGGTCTACTCGGATGCAAATTCAACTATGCTCAGAGGGAGGATAAACTCAACTTTTTGAAGCTGTTGGTCATAGGATCAACCAGAGGTTTAGAGCTTTGGCACCACTTTGGGAGGTTAAGCTACTCACTCACCAGATTTTGACACATGATCATGTAAGAGTTGAGATGTCCAAAACTACTTTTAGCAACCATGTAGCATGAACACTGCTCATTTCTCCGATGAAATATTATTTGTAACATCCCTTACATGAATTAATAATCCTCCAGTGTGGATATAGATGGTGTTATTTGAAAGGCTTGCCATAGCCCTCTGGAGTCTGGATTCCCAACCAGCATCTTCAGTTGCCCATCTCAGAGTTTGTTCATGATTCTTCCGTCGTTGACTCACATGCCTCAGTTTGGTTATGAACAAAAGGCAACTTGCACACACATGTGGCTCACTCCCTCTATATTGCAGTATGTAAAGGAAATTACAGATCATATAACAGCATTATCAAGTGAAATTATGTGAGAACAGCTATTTTATTTTATTTTTTAATTATTTTTTGAGGTCATAATGGTTTGTAACATTGTATAATTTCAGGCGTACATTATTTATCAGTTTCTGTATAGACTCCATCTTGCTCATCAATAATAGTCTAATTTTTATCCATCACCATATATGTGTGCCCCTTTACCCCTTTTGCACACACCCCAGCCCTCTTCCCCTCTGGTAACAACTAATCTGTTCTCTTTGTCCATTTGTTTGTATATCTTCCACATGTGTGAGTGAAATTATACAGTGTTTGTCTTTCTCTGTCTTGCTTATTTTGCTTAATAAAGTACCCTCAAGGTCCATGTTGTTGCAAATGGGACAATTTTGTCTTTTTTAATGGCTGAATAGTGTTCCATTGTATATATATATACCACATGTTCTTTATCCATTCATCAGTTGATGGGCATTGGATTGCTTCCATGTCTTGGCTATTGTGAATAATGCTGCAATGAACACAGGGGTGCATAAGTCTCTTTGAATTGTTGATTTCAAGTTATTTGGATAATGCCCAGTAGTGGAATAACTGGATCATATGATAGTTCTATTTTTAATTTTTTGAGAAATCCCCATGCTGTTTTCCATAGTGGCTGCACCAGTTTGCATTCCCACCAGGAGTGTGTGAGGGTTCCCTTTTCTCCACATCCTCTGCAACATTTATTTTTTGTCTTGGTAACTATAGCCATTCTAACAGGTGTAAGATGATATCTCATTGAAGTTTTGATTTCCATTTCCATAGTAATTAGTGATGTTGAGCATCTTTTCATGTGCCTGTTGGCCATCTGTATATCTTCTTTGGAAAAATGTCTGTTCACATCCTCTGCCCATTCTTTGAAAGGGTTTTTTGTTGTTGTTGAGTTGTATAAGTTCTTTATATGGTTTGGAGATTAACCCCTTGTCAGATATACGATTTACAAATATTTTCTGCCAGTTGGTGAGTTGTCTTTTCGTACTGTTCATGGTTTGCTTTGCCTTGTAGAAGCTCTTTAGTCTGATATAGTCCCATTTGTTTATTTTTTCTTTTGTTTCCCATTACTGAGTAGATATGGTATTTGAAAAGATGCTGCTAAGACTGATGTCACAGTGTACTGCCTATATTTTCTTCTAGGAGTTTTATGGTTTCAGGTCTTACATTCAAGTCTTTAATCCGTTTTGAGTTAATTTTTGTGTGTGGTGTAAGATAATGGTCTATTTTCATTCTTTTGCATGTGGCTGTCCAGTTTTCCCAACACCATTTATTGAAGAGCTTTTCCTTTCTCCATTGTATGTTCTTGGCTCCTTTGTTGAAGGTTAGCTGTCCATAGATGTGTGGTTTTGTTTCTGGGCTTTCAGTTCTGTTCCACTCATCTGTTTGTCTATTTTTGTGTCAGTACCATGCTGTTTTGATGACTATAGCTTTGTAGTATGTGTTGAAGTCAGAGATTGTGATGCCTCCAGCTTTGTTCTTTTTTCTCAGGATTGCTTTAGCTTTTGGGGTCTTTTGTTGAGAACTATTTCTCAACAAATTTTATTTTAAAATTTTAAAATATTTAGCTATTTTAAAGCACTTCAGACTGTGCAGAGCACCGGCAGCTTGGTTCCAGAGCAGTTGAGGAAGAGGAGGCAAGATGGTTGCAGGAAACACTTTGGAGCAAAGGGCTAATATCGGAAGCAGGCTCCCAAAAGGAGGAGACAATGATCAAGAGCTGACCAGCTGGTGCTGAGGACGGAGGATGGCGCGCAAGTGGCACCGCTGTGAGAACAAGCAAAAGTGAGAGTCTGAGGACAAATAAAGAGTACAAGTAAGAGACTTAACTCCATCTGTTAAAAATAAAGGCAGAGGCAGCTCATCTCCCTTTTATTAGAGCATTTTCTTTAGTAAACTTGTAAGTTCTTTCTCTGTCTCTTCAAAATGTATGTAAATCTTTCTAAAAGCTAAATTGCCAGTTTGGCACCCTGGAAAGTGTTTCTCAAGCACCTGGGAGCCATCTCTATGAGATGTAACGTCAAGGAAGATAGCAACTCCATCTCCTGGTATAAAGATAGGAGATTATTTTTCCTTTGTATAAAGCCAATTAACTAACATGGATGGTCATCCCAATTACCAGGTGGCCTTAGGAGGAACTGTGTGGGACAAACGGTGCTGTCAAGTCCCATTACTTGAAGACTAGTTACTGTTTATCCTGAGAACATGTGTGAGTCGGTTGCATCTGCTTGGCTACATAAGAGGATGAGATTTCTTTCTGTATTTGCCATCTCTTAGCAGATTACCTGTTATGGGCATCACATTGTGGTTTAATGCTTATTTGATAATAGAACTATTTTCTTTCTCTACTGACTTTCTGGAGAGGATTTCTGGGTTGGAAGATTTTGTTTTAAACTATGTTTCCCTACCGAAGGCTAAAACTTGGCGGGATTCTTTATGATTTGTTATTTTTACTGCAGTATAATGATAACAAGATGTGCTCTTCAAACATTTTCTCTTTGTTTATAGAAATACGATTCATTTTCTAGCAGGTGAGCGTATTGACCCTCTCACCTCTGGTCAAACTGAGTTGTCTCTTCCAGTCACAGCTGATATCTCTGATCAATCTAATTGTTCTTCAGGCTGAGCCCTGAGGCCTGAGTCAGCCGCTGTGTGCTCACAGGTGATTTGATCAATATGGTTTAGCCAAGTATAAACTGGGCTGCAGGATAATTTAGTCAAAATAATAATGTTAAGGATCATAATTCACACACATATATCCTTTGAATAGTGATACTTTCAGTGCATCATGGGAGTTTTGCAACTCTTCCTGTCTTTGAATATTTTCAGATCTTTATCAATACCTTCAATTTCTTTTTTCATAATTTTTCTAATTGATTTAGCTCTATTTTTAACAGATTTTGTCCCCCCCAAAGAACACTTCAGAATACTAATGACTTCAGAGATAACCAAAATCGACTTCACAATTGTCAGAGTGTGGGCATCTGGAGTTTTCCACATTTTTGCTAGTGCAAAAAGAGAAAAGCATTAGTACAGCAATATAAATTTTGAAAAGTAAATTAGGAAGGAATAAAGTGGAAATCCTACCCCCAAAATTCTTAACAGCACCTAGATATTTTAAGAAATCATTTTAAGAAGCACCGTACTTAAAAGACAAACACATCATTGGAAGAATACTCATTTTCAATTAGGCTTTTATGTTGAACGTCTTACTTTCGGTTCCATCACAGTAAGCCAAATTGCTTTGGCTAAATTGCTTTCACCCTAATCATATGCTATTTCTCAACACAGTGCTTTGTGTAGCTACCACCAGTTAATTGGAGTGATCTTAAGGGTTCTTTTTCATTAGCCAGATTGTCTTGAGGGATAAATGAATCATTTGCTTAGAGTTGGTAAGAAAAAAATCAGGATTGAATACCAGTTTCCGAGTTGCAGGACATTCCTGATATTCTGTTGCTTGTTTTAAAAGTGTAAGCCTTTAGCAGCCCTAAACAAACAATGACCCACTTAATACAGACACCAGTAATAGCGAAAGGTTACTGACCAGAGATCTAACTTCCCACATTAGAGAACTGCATTGGAGCTCCCTTCTTCTGAGAAGAGGCAAGGGGTGCGATAAAAGAGAAGTGAGGATTTACACAAGCTAATCGTGAGCTGTAACGACCTTTGAAAATTCTCTCTCATTTAATTTAAATATTCAAGGAAATACTTTTTTCCATTAAGCATCAGTCTGAAGTCTCACTGGCTAATACTCTCGTGGCTTAAAGAAACTACTATACTTTTTCAGGTGGCTTAATTTTTAACAGGGAGCAGTTGAAAACAGGAGAGACTCTGGCTTCACTCCTGCTGGTCCTTCACCGTGAACACAAAAGGCTGCTTTATTTCTCCGTCGCGCTACCACTAGATGGGGTGGGAGGCCCTGCCTGTCTCTCCATTGCTCCAACAGCTAATAATAGAAAGCTGTTCTTCTCAGGAACTGCAAAAACTGTAATCTCAAAGGCTCATATAGTTTATACATTGTCTTTTTTAACTGAGAAATTGATCATTTAATTGCCACTGAGTCAGACCTCACGTTTTACCAGTTCTGTGTTTTTAGACAGCACTTTGCTCTGTACCTGCCCCTCCCTCTCCCTGTTGCCTTCCTTCCTTCTAGTTCCTTCTGAGAAACTGCAGGAAATGACTACAATGCTGAGGTAACCAGTGATGGCAGAGCATGTGAATGCTGGCCATTTCGTAAATTGAAAATAGGAGGGCATATAGTATTAATATCCTAATATTTTATCTAAGGGCCAAAAAAGGGAGACCCCAGCCTTAAAAAATCTCTGAAGCAAAGATCAATTTTGAAATCTTGTCCTTGCTGCGAAGGAGAGCAAAGGCAAATTGCAAGCCTACAGGAAAGAACTTACATTTTTGGTTGACATTGTGGAAGCAGAAACGGACACTGTGTCTTGCTTCTGAGATGACAAGAACTTCAAGTGTCACAACTGTCAGAGAAAACTACTGTGTACCTTGGTATAAACCAAAAATAACAGAACACCCTTATGGATTCTGGTACTCTAAATAATAAAATCTTGACTATTTTTGCATAAATCTGGACTTCTTAACAAAAAATCCTATTTCCGACTCTTCATATGCTGGTGTCTGAATGTACATTTTACACTTTGTGAATATGATAACTAGTGGAGAATTGCTGTTTTTCCACCATGAGCAGACTCATAAACTTACTAAGTTTGCTAATTTGCAATTGTTAAAAATATTTGTTACATTTTCTTTGGCGAGCCAGTCTTTCTGAAGTCTGACTCTCTTAGAAGTCTTTGTGAATAAAACATTTTCTTCCTTTTTCTAACTGATTCGGCTTCTGAGTCTTCCTTTGACAACATTTTCAACACATACACTGCATCCAAAGGTGTTTGATAAAGGAGAAATCTTGCTTTCAGAAATAACAATGGAGTCTTGATGTAATCACAATGTTAGGCAGTTTTTCCATTGGCCTATTTAAGCAACATCTCCTCTCAGTCTTTTCATTATTTCTTCCCAAGAAACAAGTAGGAACCATGGCCTATAATTCTGTAATATTCTAAGTGTGGCACATTTTGCCAGTCGAGCTGCAATATCCATTCTCGGCTTCTTTCGTGGTAACAGAAGTTTTCACTGGGTTAATTCCTTCTCAGAATAAAGATTACATTACTCAGCATCCCACACAACAGGTGGCTGTGGCCATTTGCCTTGGTTCTGGGCAACGGAATGTAAACAAAAATGCTGCGGGCAGTTTTGGGGAAACTTCCTTAACAGAGAGCTTGCTTATGCTTTTTGCCACTTTCTTCTTTATCCATTACCACTTCCTGCTAGCTGGAATATAGTCATTATGGCTGGTGCTGGAGCAATAGTTTTGGTCCATGAGGTGAATTTAGGAAAGACAACCATGCCCAGCTGAAAAACAAGAGCTTGCCAACCTGAGGATGCTGTGGAGCAGTAAACCAGCTGTGGACCTACCATCCCTGGATTGTCAAGAAGTAATCAATTTCTCTCCTGTATAAGTCACTGTTGCTTTGGATTTTTTATGGGTTGAATTAAATCTTCCCTAAAAATTCATATGTTGAAATTCTAACCCCTCATTACCCCAGAATGTGACCTTATTCGGAGACAGGGTCTTTACTGAGCTAATCAAGTTAAAATGAGATCGTCAGCCTAGTACCTAAGCCAGTGTGGTTGGTGTCCTTACAAAAAGAGGAAATGTGGAGACAGACACACACGCAGGGAGAATGCCATGTGAAGAACCACAGGAGGGAGGTGGCCATCTACACACCGAGGGGAGGAGAGTGGAACAGAGTCTCCCTCACAGCCCTCAGAAGCAACTGACTCTCAACCCCTCAGTTGCACCCTTCCGGCCTCCATAACTGTGAGCTAATCAATATCTGCTCTTTAAGTCACCCATTCTGAGGCCCTTTACTACGGCAGCCCCAGCAAACTCACACAGGGTCTGAGCCCAAGGAGGATTTTGTCAGGAAAACAGAAATCACTCTAAATGTTTCAAGTAGAAAGGACTTAATATAGAGAATTAAAGTTTTTGAAACTCTAAGAAGAGTCCAGGAAAGTGCATACAACGGAAAGTGGCTGCTGGCTTCAGGAAGTCAAGACTGGCGGGAAGTGGAAGAACAGATGGCGGTGGCCTGAGCCCCCTGCAGGACCGACGCAGGGATTCGCTGGCACATCCTCGAAGGCTGCGGCTTCCTGTCCTTGGCTGTTGGAGCTCACACACCTGCCTGCTACTGACAGAACAAGAAGGCTGCTGTGGATCCTCCTGCTTCCAGGGCCCGAGTCGCACCACTCAGCGGTGGAATCGCAGTTACTATCCTGCTGGTAAGCCCGGAAACGCAGTTTTCAGACTTCCAGCCTCTGAATACAGGGGAGAACATAGACACGGGCAGAAATATTCCTGCAATGGGAACAGAAAATCCAGCACAGTCTTTCTTACAACTAAAACCATCAAACTTAGTCCACAGGTTACATCCAGTCAAAAATTGGCTGTTCCTCCCTCACCATGTGTCCCCGTAGCAGTATTTCTGAAGTATCACTACAGAGTCAATTTCAAAATTATGCTGCGTGTGCTCCCCAAAGGGCAGGGTTTGTAATCAACTAAATTTGGGATTGAATCTCAGATCCCCCATTTCCTAGCTGCATAACTTGGGAACTCCACCGACGGTTCCCAAGGCTGCTAACACATCTGTAAGATAGGGCCAATAACAACTTATACCTTAAATAATTGTGGGGATTAAATGAAATAAAGTATGTAAAATGCCTTTCAACTTGGCCCATTAAAAGTGTTTGGCAAATGTTAGATATTTTTATTATTACTCTTGTTTACTGCATCACTTTGATTTGAAATTGTTTTTTTATATGTAGGTGAGGTTGTTGAGAGCTTCTGTGCTCAGAGGTCTTATGTTTTCTATCTTATACCAGCCAGCAGCACAGAATCTAACACTTGGTGCTCATTAAATATTATTGCTGAGATTATTCTTATCAAGAGATATCTATGATTCTTAAGGTTTTCAAGTGGTCTTAAAATAATTCAACCAAGTCGTTCAATAATTTTAAGGTTAAGCCTACAGACCTTCTAACACTGGTTTGAGCATCTAAATTCTGGTATTTGCATATTCCTTTATGCAGAGATTTACTGTACAAAGTGGTAAGACTTTCTAAAAGGGATTAAGTGTCAGGGTGGGGTGGGGCATCAAGTAACAGGAATGTTTCAATCTGCCCAGAAAAGATAAGGGCATTCTTATAGATTATGTCCTCATATGATATGTTAAGGAGTTTAGCACTCATCTTGGAGGCAATGGGGATTAAATGCATGATCTATTTTTGAATGGAAAGTGATATTATAAGTTTTACTTGTGAGATTACGTTGGCGGTGCTGCAAAAGTTGGTTTGTCAGCTTGAGAGAGGAAACAAGGAAATTTGGTGAAGAAGGGCCTGAACTTGGGCAGTCACGGAGAGGAAAGGGAAGAGTGGATGGGCAGCGAAGATCCTTAGGAGGCAGGGCACATACATTTGACTGGCCTTGGTCAGGCACTGGCTCAGAAACAAATAACTAAGGAAGGCATGTCAATTGCACAGCAAGAAGACCCTGGGTGCAGCCATGGCGTTCCTTTCTACAGCCTATAGTGGATAAAAAGTCCTAAGTCTGAGTTCTGGGCTTCTCTGACCCAGGCAGGCTACACTGACCATGGACCTCCCTGCAGGCTGCCCTAGGGAGGTGGCAGGTGCTGTGTCTGCCTGAACCCTTGGTCATGTTTACATCCTCTGCATGGCTTGTGCCCTAGTTCCATAGTAAGCTCAAGTGGAAGCAACCTCACTCTACCTCCCAGCTGTCACGTACATCCTCTTTGAGCCCTGACCAGCTCTCTGGATCGAACACATGCGCTACCATGTTGTAACAAGATTGACTAAGATAAGAACAAACACTTTCCAAGACATTTCAGCAAGCAAGAGGTCTTCATTGCCCTTGGTGAGAGCAGTTTCAATCCTGCCAGAGCATCAGGCTGATTGCAGTGGACGGAGAAATGTGGGGAAGATAAGGACATGGAGACACTGAGTGCATTTCACTTCATTCAATAAGCTTGTCTGTGAAAGGAAGGCGAGAGATAAGGCAGACACAGCATGGAAACAAGTCTCTTCATTTTGTCGATTGAAGTGTTCTTTATATTCAATTAGATAGATGGCACTCTCTTTTAGTGCTTTGCTATAAAATAAGCCATTGATTTCGTGATTAAGTATGAAATGCCAGTAAAAATGCCTTCCTTTCGTTATTTTTTAAGTCACCAAATTACTCCCTGACCATCAATAGTCATAAATCTGAACCCACCAACAATAACCAAACATTCTTTTAAGGTATGACCTCACATGAGGCCAGCCTTTTTAAGCAAATGAACAGTTACATGCTTTGCTCTGAAGGAGCTGTTTCAAAATAAACCTTCTACCTCATTTATTATGGACCCCCAAAAAAAAGCCCCCAAAACAAAAAACTTGGTCATACTTTGCTAACAACAAATCCTGAAAAATACCTTAGTGGCAACTGGGAAATACGATATTGGAATCTAAACTCTTCAGTAGTTCAAATTCACTATATATACTTTTCTTTTTAGCAGACTTTTTTTAGAACAGTTTTAGTTTTACAGAAAAAAATGAAAGGGTAGTACAGAGTTCTCATATGTTCTGCACCACGTGTCACAATAACGAACAGTACTGCCACAGCTTCATGAGCTGTATTCCATAGTTTGCTTATATTTTCTTAGTTTTGACCTAATGTCCTTTTCCTGTTCCGGGATCCCGTACAGGATCCCACAATACACTTAGTTGTTGTGTCTCCTTAGGCTCCTCTTGGCTGTGATGTTTTCTCAGACTTTTCTTATATGCCATGACCTTGACCATTTTGAGGAGTGTTACTCAGAGATTTTGTAGGATCCCTCTCTATTGGGATTTTTCTGGGTTTTTTTTTTTTTTCGTGATAAGACTGGGGTTATGGATTATCAAGAGAAAGACCACAGAGATAAAGTACCATTTTTGTCACATTATCTTGAGAGTACATCTTATCAACATGATTTATGACTATTGATGTTGGCCTTGATCACCTGGCTGAAGTAGTTTTTGTCAGATTTCCGCACCATGAAATTAGTCTGTTTTTACACTGGTCCATACTGTAGACTTCGGAAGTTGATCACGATGTTCAGCCCACATCTAAGGAGTGGGAAGTTGTGCTTCACCCCTTAGAGGGAAAAGTATCTACATAAATTATTTGAAATTCTTCTGCATGGGAGATGTGTTTTTTATCCCATATTTATTAACTTATTGAATTATTTATTTATATCACATGGACTCATGGATGCTTACTTCATACTTAGGGTCGTAAGCCAGTACTACTCTATTCTGTTGCTCAGATCATTCCAGCTTTGGCTACTGGGGGCTCTTTTACCCCTTTGACATGCACCCATTACTATGGGATTTTCTTACCTTCTGCTCATTGTGGGGTTTTGTTTTGTTTTTAAAGATTGGCACTTGAGCTAATATCTGTTGCCTCTCTTCTTTTTTTTCCTTCTTCTCCCCAAAGCCCCCAGTACATACACATAGTTGTATATTCTAGTTGGAGATCCTTCTGGCTCTGCTGTGTGGGACACCTGTTCAGTGTGGCTTGATGAGCCGCTCCATGTCTGTGCCCAGGATCTGAACCAGCGAGACCCTGGGCCTCTGAAGTGGAGCACACCAACTTAACCACTCGGCCACAGGGCTGGCCCCGGGTTTTTTTAACAGGTGGAAAAAGTAACTGGTTAAGGGAGACCTATCTAGAATTGTACTTGGGGTCTTTAATATTCTCACTTATATTTTGTGCACTGAATATTTCTTGCACCAAGAGTGTCTTTCTGTCTATCTCGCATCTCCCGTAGTTTCTGCCTTATGAAGGAGTTGATGAGTTATTTAGTGCATAAGTATTCATACCTCCTATGTCTTTTTTCGAGAAAGATTAGCCCTGAGCTACATCCCACCAATCCTCCTTTTTTTTTGTCGAGGAAGACAGGCCCTAAGCTAACATCCAGGCCCATCTTCCTCTACTTTATATATGGGATGCCTGCCACAGCATGGCTTGACAAGCGGTGCGTAGGTCTGCACCTGGGATCTGAACCAGCGAACCTCCCCCTGCCCTGGGCCGGCCAAAGGAGATCGTGCGAACTTAACCACTGTGCCACCGGGCAGGCCCGGATACCTCCTATATCTTAATATAAAATATTTAAAATGATTAAATGGTATTTAATTTGCGTCATGTTAGCTTTTTTGATTCAAATTGTACTTTGTCTGCTGTGGGGATCAGCGCCCCAGCATCCTCATTGTTTCCACTGGCCTTGGGTACCTTCCATATGCTCTAGCTTTAGCCTGGCTGACTCACTTTGTTTTGAGTGTGTCTCTTGTTGTGGCTCACAGATGGCTCTAGCTTTGTGAACCAGATCTAAGAGATCAATATGACTGATGTGATTGGTCTCGGCTCTGTCATGTAATTTTTGTTGGATTTGCTGTGCTTTCTCCATTATGTGGTTTTGCTGAAGGCATAATATCTGTGTGGTTCTATTGATTCCTCCTGGTGATCCATAGAGTGTTTTGGAAGATGTGCAAAGCGATTCAGACATGAGTGACTGCCATTACATCAGTTACCCAGAAGTTCCCCACCAATATTTCCTTTTAACATTTATCTTTCTTTTCTTGCTCTCAAAAATCTATAAAAAGGTAAAATAGCTTTGGGATGTCTGAAATGGCTACTTTGATTTGTCATGTCCTTTTTGTAAAAGAATTAATAAGGCCTTCGATAAATAAATTAAAATGTTTCTGACATTTTCAAAAAGCCAATCATATTTATACTGCAACAGTCCATTTTCCCAATGTTAATATGTAAAATTAATGAAATATACAACGAAAATTCCAACAGAATTTTATCCAATTTGGAATTGGATGAAATGATCTTATAATTTATATGAAAATGCAAATCTTTAGGACTAGCCAAGAAAACTCTTTTAAAACCTATTTACCAGATGTCAGCAAATACTATAAAGCCAGTGGAATGAAACTCAATATGGTGTTGACATAAGGATGGATAAAAAGATTAGTTTAACCAAATAGTAAACAAATAATTTTAACCAAATAGAATCCAGAAAAACAGCACAATCAGTATTCATGAGATAAAATATTAGACCAAAGTGGTATTTTAGTTCCGTAGGAAAAGGAAGGCTTATTTAACAGGTGGTGCTGGCACAGCTGCTTATCCATATGAAGGGGAATATTTAAGATCCCAGGAGCTGAGTCCCACCAGTGGCCCCACGTGTCTGTGTGTTTGTGGCCAGAAGGGAGGGATGTGGGTAAGGCTGGAAGTGAGATGGCTTTTGGACTTTGGAAGTCTTTACATGTCACATAAGGAGTGAAATTCAACCTTGTAGGAAAAGTGGGAAACCATCTTTTCTATTTAGCAGACAGAAGACAATCATATACATACGTTATAGGAAAAAGTTGGCAGAGATGTGAAGGATTTTTGAGGGGGAGAAAATAAGAGTGTGGAAAGTGGCTAGGACAATGGGGTTTGGGGAGGTAAGAAATGGAGAGACAGAGTTTCAAGAGCCTGGTGAAGAGATCTGAATATTTGGGAAGGCAAACTCAAGTCAAACTTGGCTTGCTTAATCATCATGTCTGGAGAGTCACTGTCTTCCCTTGGCATACCCATTTCAAATGTATTCCAGGACTCACATTCATTTCTCTCCTTGTACAGTTATAGTGATCCAAAGAGTGCAGAATTTGTGTTTAGCCACCCACAGTCTAACACCATAGTTCCGCTCTTTTTTAGTTCCTGGAACCAGCTTTCATTGTACTGACCTCCCATACTCTCTGTTGTAACCAGATTATAGCCTTCAGGTCTCCAGTAAAGCACTCACTCAAGGGAAATTGAGGATCTTGTGGTTTAAAACCCAACCTGGAGCGTTCCCAAGTGTAAGGGAATGTGCATAACCAAAATACGGCTTTCTGTCAACAAGTCGTGGCACCAACTGGCCAGGCTGTGTTTCTGTCTGCAACTTATATTCAGCTGTTGGTTGCCTAACGCAGCAGGTGAGACCCAGCTGGGACACAGCAGACCTACACCTGTTTGACCAGGATAGCTGAGGTGTAAATCTCTTTAAAAACAAAGTCTAGATTAGGTTTGAAGTCCGTTCAAACTGCATAATGCAAAAGGTCTTTGTAAAAGCACAGAGCACAAACCAAGATGAAAGCAATGGTAAAAATACATGTCTTCATGTTACATGAGGATTTCTGTCTTATGTTTTGCAACCTGTGCCATGATTATAGGCTTGGAAGATGTGGGAGGCAGTACCTTTCCTTCCTTCTTAGGCTTCCTAGCATCGCTGTTGCTATTATTATTACTATTACTATTATATTATTCTTTCATTAGTTTATTCAGTAAATACTTTGTGCCTCGTAGTCTAATGAGGTATTTATTCTTGTTTTATTCTTATTCCCAAAGCATTTTATTCTTGAAACAATGTTTATGTTATCATCAAAATTAAGCAGTTTTTCCCTAGTCACATAATTAGAAAGTGAAAAATTTGTCCCTTAACTCAAGTGTATACCACCCCAAAGAACATGCGCTTCCCACATTGTGTTTCCTCCTGATGAGGCCAAAGCAGCTGGTTTGAATAGAGAAAAGTCAGAGTCATTCTGGTCATGCATTTTGCCTTTAATGCAAATTGCCTTTGTTCCTGTAATCTTAATTGGACAAATCAGCCAGACATTTTGATAGGAGCATGAATCTGCAGAGGGTGAAACTGGTTTTCAGCATTTCCCTCGTACACTTACCGACCATGTTTAGAACCTGATAGTCATCAGATGGGTTTTTAGCAAAAGTTAATCAAATTTTTAAACCTGTTTACTCATCTATAAAATGAGTTGCTGTGAACGTTAAATAAGAATATATGTAAACATATCTAGAGAAGAATATGCTCTAAATACGCAGCAATCTCCTCCTTCTCCATCATACCCCCCCCAGATCCATACCAAAAGTTTACGCTTCACATTGTAAATAACGCTCTTGTGGTGAGGACGGCATTTAACCTCCAAAATAAATATCTAATCGTGGAATTTTACAGTACTATGGTAAACAAAGGGAAAAAATGATAAGTTGTAAGATATTCTTGAAACATTCTCAAATCTCAGCCAATTGCCATCTGTTTCTTTAAAAAGTGTTGTGAAAAGATAAGTTTGGGTAGTATTCATTGACAAAGTTAGGCATTGTAGAGAAGAGAAGAAGCTTTTGGAAGATAAAGAACAGGATGAGCACACAGAAAGGTTAAGACAAAAATCTTTTAAATGAAAACACAGAGAAACTGGTAAAAAATGGTGAAGAAATGAGAAATAAACCATCAGATAAACCATATTGATAGAAAGCTTTGAATTTTGTTAATGTTTAATATTGTCACTTTAGTCTCTTAAGGTCATAGTGTTAATAATACTTTTTAAATCCATTTGGTTTGATATAAATCCAACAGTCACTGTGGATTATCTCAGCCAGGAAAGCAAAGGCTGGAGTGAAAATAAAGGATGACCTTCAGTACTAAGTCGCAGGTGCCAGGTGCTTTCACTGTCAGAAGACAACAGAACAAGAAGAGATCCAGAGATGCGGTATTCAGCTTCTATTTTTCCTGAAAGTGACAAATGCGCATTGTGATTGCCTGCAGAGGGAAACTGTGCGATTCTTCCTCTGGAGATTTTGGTCTGGTTCTGCCAGGGAACAATGTATTATCTACGATCACAGTTTGTCCTCTTGCCTTTTGGGGATATAATTCTGTATTTAAAGAACCTAAATTTTATTCTGCTACATTTCAAAGAATCTGGAATTCTATAATTACCATAGGAGAAAGAATGTCACTGTGTTTCGGCAATTTGTTAGATTGAAAATAGAACTCAGTCTTCGTCAAGTGCACCTCTTTCTTAGATAATCCTCTGACAGCCATTATATTTAAAGTCAAAACAGAGGCACGGATGCATTTGACCTGTTGCTGGTGACTTTAAGAGGTCTCTCAGCTGAGTAAGGCACTTATGTCCAAAGTGATGTACACAAACGTTCAAAACTACCTAATGTCAAAGCAGAAAAATTGTTGGGAGGATCTGACGTATTTTGAACTTTGATGTACAGGAAATGGTGTAGTAAAAATGTCCTGTCATTGGGTCTAGGTAATTGAAGAATCACTGAGTTGAAGCCTAAAGAGAAAGACAGGAAGATGAATTTAGCTTTCCTCTTCATCAATATAATATTGACAGAGTAACTAACAGTATAGCTCTTGGATGAGAAATTGTAAGTAAAGCTGACAGTTACCCTGGCAAGGTCTGCTCACTTGCTTTGTTCTAACGGGCTTACTTTGGAGGCACACCAGCTTTTATTTAAAATATTAAATGGAAGGGCTGGCTCAGTGGCATAGTGGTAAAGTTTGGCATGCTCTGCTTTGGAGGCCCCGCTTCATGGGTTCAGATCCCAGGCATGGACCTATGCCACTCATTAAGCCAAGCTGTGGCAGCGACCCATATACAAAATAGAGGAAGGTTGGCACAGATGTTAGCTCAGTGACAATCTTCCTCAAGCAAAAAGAGGAAAACTGTCAACAGATGTTAGCTCAGGGCCAATCTTTCTCACCAAAAAAACAAAAAACAAAAAAAACCCACAAATAAAATATTAAGTGGAAAGTTGAAATGCAATAATGTGTTCTAACAGCTGCATGTCTCACTCTATCAAGAATCACTTTCGGATATATGCACGATATATGTCAGACTCACAGTTTTCAAAATGGAGAAGACATGGGCCCTCTGCTCGAGGAACACTCAGTCACTCTTTAGGGGTGCTGGACTCAGTCTCCACAGAGTGGAACTTGGTAGGCATTTGTTAAATTTTAATCTAGCTCTTCATGGTGAGTGATCAGCAGCTAGGGAGCAATTCCTGCAGTACTGTTGGACTCCCCCACACATTTTTATTAGATTTTGTCCTTCTGTTACAGATGCGACCAGAGAAGGGGGCATTTAGAATGAAACATCATCGAAGGAGAGTGTGAGGTCCCGTAGTGCAGACAATCAACTTTTCACTGTTTGTATTTAACACATCTTCTGAGCAACAGGCAGTAAGGTGCTCCTAGGAGCTCACCAAACACTTTCTTCAGCCATTTGAGGAGTGGTTATAGCTTAAGACTCTTGACGGTGAGGAACTCCACTGTGCCTTTGTATTTTGTAAGGATGCCATGTTGTCATAAGAGCTGCCACTGTATATTTGTATGTCCAGTCTCCAGCTGAGGGAAGGTGGTGTTTTTGCTTCTCTGACCAACCAAATAATTTTTAAGAAACTCTCATTGATGAGAAGTTGGTTCTACAGTCACAGGAGACAAATCCATGTAATACCAAAGTATTTATTGTGGTAAGAAGAGATAGCGTGAGATCTACTCTCTTCACAAATTTTTAAGTGTCCAATGCAGTATTGTTAACTATAAGCCCAGTGTTGTACAGCAGATCTCTAGAACTTGTTCATCTTGCATAACTGAAACTTTACATCCATTGAAAGCAACTCTTCATTTCTCCCCCTCCCCAGGCCCTGAAAACCACCATTCTACTTTCTACTTACAAGCGGTATCTAAAACAGTCAAACTCTTGGAAGCTCCAGATATTTTTGAAACATAACATTCAGACATGAAAAGAGATGTGCAGGCCACATATCCATAGGCTATTGAATCCACATGAGTGGGTTCAAATATGAGTCAAATGTACTCCCTTGATTTGCTGTTTTGGTGTTACATGTATGAAACCACAATCCTATGCCTTGCTATCTAGACCACAACACTTGAAGGCTCATCTTTAAAGCCTTATATGGGATCGTGAAACAAATTTTAATTGGCAGCCTGTTGTGTGTCAGTCTTGTTTTAGTTTTGGGAGATGCAGTCAGGAACAAGACAAAAATCTCTGCTCAGAGAGCTTACATTCCAGTGGGGAAGACAGACAATAAGCAAGCTGAATAAATAAAGTACACAGTAGGTGTAATAGTAATACATGCTTAAGAGAAAATACAAAAGGGAGGAGGGGCAGAGGAGACGTTAGAGTCTGGACTAGAAGTGAGCAATGACATTTTAGAAAGCATGGACACGGGAAGCCTCACTACAAGAGAGACTTTTAAGGTAAAGCCAAATGAAGTGAGGGAGACCGTCACGTGGCTAATGGGAGCAGGAGCAGAAAGGGAGCAGTGAGTGGAAAGGTGCTGGGCAGAGGGTGTCTGGCTTGTTTGGGTAACGGGGCACCTGGAGTGGAAAGAATGAGGAAAGAACCAGGAGATGAGGTCAGACAGGCAACGGGGAGCCTGTTAATATAGGGCTTTGCAGGAGATGGAAAGGATTTTGGCTCTGAGATGGGAATCTCTTGGAGAGTTGTGCGCAAAGGAGTGACAAGGTATGACTAATGTTTTAAAGGTTTATACTGATGGTTCTGTTGAGAACATACCACAGATCAGCTGAGGCAGAAGCAGGCAGAAAGTTAGAACAGTAATCAAACCCAGGGTTAATGATGGCCTTGACCAGGGAACTGGCCATGAGGACAGCAAGAAAAGGCCACGTGATTTACTGCTATAAGGATTGGCGGTGTGAGAGGGGGAGAAGACTCAAGAACAAAGGTTTGTAGTATAGAGCTGCCATTGCCTGAGATTGGGAAGATTTATGGGATGAATTGCATTGATGGGAATATGGAAATTTGGCTTTGGACGTAAGTCTTTGATGCTAGTATGATGGGACCTCTAAATGGAGGGACCAGTAGATGGGTGGACATATGGTTTCTGGAGTTTGGAGAAAAGACTGACATGTAGATATAAATTTGGGATTCATCAACAAACAAGTAGTATTTAAAGCTCTGAAGTTGGATGTTACCAATAAAAAATTAGTAAGATATTTTTTCCAGCCTTGTGAGAACAGATAAAGAGGCAGGGACTGGAGCAGAGGCTTGGTCAGCCTGGAATGTTCAGAGTGGGCCTGTGGTCATTATTGGAATGTCAGAGGATTTCCAGGCCTGGCTGTGGAACCAGCTTCTACTGTAGCCTCACAGTGGATCACCTGGCTTAGTCAAGGCTGACCTTGGGTCTGAATACTATATAACCGTGGAATATGAGTCTTCAATGTGTGTGCAGAAGAAGGATTGAGGTAGCAGAAATGTTCAGTCATTAGTAATTCTCCTGGTACAAGTATTCTGTCACAAATGTAAATAAATATGTTTGTATATTAAAATATTTCACCCACAATTGAGCATTTTATTTTGTTCTTAATTGTTTTACTCACTACAACTAGGTTACCAACTAGATAGTAAAGTGTGTTTTTTTTCTACAGAGAAAGGATCTTTTTGCATGATTCATGAGGATGTTAGACAGCTAGGAAGCATTCAATAAATACTTTCTTGGTAAGAAATAGTAATTTTATAATCATGAGTTGTTTCTTCTACCAGCAATGATCATGGCTATAGGATTCAAGTAGAGATGAGACTACTGAAGGCATAGTCACGATTTCAATTTTCAAAAGTGTATGTTGGTGGATTATTTATTGACCCTGCCATAGAGGTACACTTGCCAACTGTATCAGGGTTCACTTATTTGCAGGAAACAAAAAATAAAAAAAAGAAAGAAGCCCAGTTCCCTTCCCAGAATCTCCATAATGATATTATCTTTTAAGTATATTTTGACTCCTGCCTCCTGTATTTAGCGAGTGTAATGCTAAAAATACCGTCTGGGACAGCTGGGTTGTAGATTACAGAAACTACAGCTGTTCTGGGGTAAATTTTTTATCAATGTCACCCAAGTACCAGTTGTTAATTACTACCATAGCAAAGATTTTCTTTTTCTCTTAAAAAAACAAAGAGAAATACAGAATTAGGTCTTTCATGCAGCATAGGATACTCGTACAAGCAGGACAGTACTATAATATCATGAAGCATATAAATGATGTGTCTGAATAGAGTACTTCCAGAAGGATTGACATTGGACAGCCAAATACATGCAGCAGAATTGCATAAACTACTAGTGGTAGATACAAAATCAGTAAGATACGACAAAGTTCTTAAGTAGATTTATAAACTGCATTTACAAGAGAGTAAAATACATATGGCAAACACAAATGCTGATAATTCTAACCCAGCCTTACTGAACTGAAGTGGCCCTAACTAAGTGCTTTCAAATAACATTCACTGAGCATCTATTGCAGTCCAAGCGTTTTGCTAGGTACTTTCACATCCATGGTCTCATTTAATCCTTGCAACAATCTTTGGGATGTATATTATTTTCCACATTTTCTAGGTGTTCGGACGTATGCTCACACAGGGCAAAGTCCTTGCCCCAAATCACCCATTAGTTGTTGTAGATTCACAAGAAAAAAATTCAGAGTTACAATTTAAAAATCAAATTATAAGAAATGCAAGCAAGACAAAGAAGGAAAGGAAATTTACATGGAGTGACCCACATATCCATCCACACTATGGAGGAGATTCCCAGGGCACGTCCTCCCAATAGCAGGTCAGAAATGTCAGCTACAGACCAGAGAGATAGCACATTAAAATGAAAAGATTGTCATTTTAGCACCACAAGTGGACTGACACTACAGTTTTTACCTCTCAATGGAAGTGACAATGACATCCTGTGTAGCACGTTATTAGGCAACTGTTTTTATAACTATAAAAGTATATACTTAGAAGGCATTTCAACAACAAAAACTTAAGAATAATAACACTCTTTGTAGACTGTCCGTATGTTTGCTCTGAATTAATTCCTGCTGATGCTATTTTGCTGGAATGTTAATGTGTTCAGCTGAGGCAGAGGTGTGATGTAGAATAATACATGACAAGGATTTCCACTGAGCACTCCTTCACTTCTTTTGCCTTGTCCCTAACTTTAATGGATTTGGTGTTAATGAAGACAAACCTAAAGAAAAATAAAAACAAAAATCACAAAAATGAGTCAAAGTGAAACATGAAGTTCATCCTTCATGCGTAATAGACAGTTGACTTATAATTAATGCTGGGTAGATGATGCCTCCCTCATTGTCATCCTTCGCATATGAGAATGAGTGTGATATGGTGGGACATGATGTCCTTGAGCTCTACTCCTTGACCCCAGCCACCGGTTTGTGCCTATCAGCTATGTAACCCAAAGTCTCTATGGCCAAGTTTCCCATTCTGTTAAAAAGAAGATGACATGGTTTGTCCTGACTACTTCTCGAGGACACTGCAAAAACCAAATGAAGGAGTAAGCGTGTGGAGCAGAACTCTGGTCTCTGAGGGGTGGTGTGATAAGCAGGGGTTCTCCCTGCTGTCTGCACATTCAAATCATCTGTGGGGAATTTTAATGTTCCTGAAACCCAGGCTACACTGCAGACCAATTCAATCAGGAACTCTGGGAATGGGACCCAGGCGTAAGGCATTAGTACATTTTAAAAGCAGCCCTGGGGATTCTTCTGTGTAGCCCAGGTTGAGAATCAATGGATTGGGGGATGTTCAGGATACCCGTAAGGCACAAGGTGCTGTGGTCCTCATTCTGAGAGGCCTCCACAGTCACTGACAGCAGACTATGGAGCCCAGAAGGCTACGGTGTAGACGTATCATTACTGACATCCAGTGCTATAGCCCTCCCTTTAATAGATCAGCACAGAATAGAAAATAATATGGACTAATTGACCGCTTGAGACTTAAAGAAATGAGGGACAAAGGATGTATAGCATGATATTTGGAGACAAACACATATTGCATAATTTTTTCTCAAGAGCCAGTTCAAAATTTAAATTATTTAAACAATGAAATGTTTCTGACCCACAGTAGAAACAGCCATTTATTCAATTTGTATGTACATATCAAATTTCAGTTTTCTTAGTATGGAGAGTGTTTTAAAATAATCCCAAATTTAGGGATTTGAGATAGTTATGACGTAAATGTAGAACTTAGAATCAGATATGGACTTACTGATTGTAATTGTGCTCTGACTAAGGTAAGTAAATTATTCTTTGGATGGATATGTCAGGCTGTCTTTAGGGCATTAGAAGTCTTAAAATTTTATTTCCTGGAGAAAAAGATTTATTCACTCAATGCTTGAGGGTCCACATAACCCAAGAAGATTTTACAAATGTACTTGAAAGAGGCCAATTCATTTTTTGGAGTCAGCCAGCAGCTGCCTATTCATCAATGGAACAATTAACAGTCAAAAGTCCCATTTACAAGACAGGAGTTTAACAGTACTCTTTCATGGTCAATCTGAATCACTAGGAAAAGCAATTTCAATATGAACTTTGCTTTTTTCCCTGTCATGGTCCATCAGTTACAGCAACAGTATTCATGGAAAGTGTATGTACAGCATAAATGTGACCAGACGGTTGTCAATTGTAGAATATAAATCTGGAAGGAGTCTATCATTAATCTTTGAATTTTATTTTTGAGGAGAGCGAATCACACAGTAATCACAGTAGCAAATGCTGAGTTCCTAACACTTATTGTTTACACACGCCCCATAGGAAAGGCAATGTAGTTTTGTGACCTCTGCTAAACCCATCTTGTATCGTTGTTATCCACACACCTAAAAATCCCTCTGTTCCCTGAACTACCGAGACAAGCACATATTTGAAACTTATTTAGATAATCCAGATGCCCATCACTGAAGAAGACTCTCTGAGTCCCGAGTTTTATTACTTATCCTTGTCACTTTGAGTAATCAGGTCCACCTATCTCTCATTGCATTGATTTGATAACTCTTGGGGAAGTGCAGGAAAAGCAATGCTTTGGAAATCCTAGCTTTTATGCATCCTGTGAGAGCACAGAGGGGATGGAGGGCATTGGGATTTTCCACTGGGAGGAAGAGGATTGAATATCTCATATTTCTATTCTTAAAATATACTAGAGTTAATGCAATTTTTGATCAATAACAAAATGGTCAGCCACCTTCTCAGGCAGAAAACAAGGCTGAGGAAATCTGAAATAGACTAAAGTGGGTTCCAAGCAGGAGCAAGGCCAGCGATAACGTGAAGTGGGCAGAGGGGAAGACCAGCTGAGGACACACCAGACAAGTGTTGGAGTGACAGGTCAGGGCATTGGCCGGTGTTAGCAAATCTTGCACCTGCCAAGCTCAGTGCAGGGCGACCACACCAGTTGCTTACCATCATGGGTGGAAAAGAGTAGGACAGTGAGCGAGAACACGTGCAGGATTGCTCATGCCCGGGCTGTGACAAATGAGCGAGATTTTGTTGGAATTGCCGTGCGCAGAGCACAGCAAGGAATCAGAATGATTTTATTCTTATTTACTTCACTTGTGTTTCCACTATGCTAAAATATTTACAGAGAATGGATGAGTGTATATACATCAATGAATATTTTAGACTATATGATGATACAATACTGCAATCCCACAAAGAAATTCAGCAAACGTTTCATTGAGTGGCTCAGCCTCCCTATATTCAGTGCTTGGGTTCGAATCCTTGCACTGCCCCTTGCCAGATGTGTGATGATTGTGTAATCTTTCTGTGTCTCAACTGCTACATGTGGACAATGGCGTTTATGCTGATAACTACTCCATAGGGTTGAGGATGAAATACATTTATTCTGAAACAAAACATGAAACCAGAAAATAATAGCTACTATTATTTTCTCAAAAGCCTTTTAACCAAGTAAGTTAAGTACGTATATATCATGATGAAACCACTGTATCGTTAAGGTTTTTCCATCCCAGCGGCTTCATCGGGTGAATTAACTTGGGGCAGAGCTATGCCTCAGAGTAAACGTAATGGATTGAATTCATCTCATTACCAGGAATGAAATAAAAACTTGAAAAGCTTTTTAAAATATAATTAAGAGAATGTCAAGTTATACGTATGTATAAGAAAGCAAACGGCGCAGAAGTACTTAAGATAAAAAGAATTGATCTCCTGATTCAATTCCCACTCTCAGGCTTATTCCCAAAGCAATAAATTCCCCTTTAAATTGAAGAATGACGTACATGTACAAGGCACAAACATCAATGGACGGGCGAATTCCACAAAGTGAGCACACCGTGTAACCGCAACCTGGACCAAGCTGTGGAACCGCCTCGTCAGTGCAGTGACCACTGGCACGTACGGCCTGGAGCATCTACAATGCACTTGCAAAACTTGGTCATCCATTCAGTTACTGGACACGTTTAAGTGTATTTGGAACAGCTTGAGTATGTGAATCCACATTTTATCTGTAAAATTTATAAAATCTAAGTATAGATCAAAAATTTTTGTTGAAAAATTAGTGTCTGAATTTAGGAGAGTTGTAAACGTGAAAAATAACTGATTGCAAAGACTCAGTACAAAAGACAAAATATTCCAATAATTTTTAAAATTTATTTCATGTTGGGTTAAATAAAATGTATAAAAATAGTTTTATCTTTTTTAAAAGATAAAAATTTAAACTTTTTTCACTTTTTAAAATGTAGCTACTACTACATGTAGCTCGCATTCTATTTATTTTGATCGACACTGATCTAGAACATTACTAGTACCCCTGACTCCTGCCTGGTGTCCTCGTATAACTAGTAGTTATAGTTAGTTCTCTTTATTGCGATTTAATATTCCATTGTTTAAAAACACCACAATGTATTTATTTATCCATCCCACTGTGAATGGTCCTTTGCATTATTTCCTTTTTAAAAAAGGAAAATAGCAGGTCTTCCTGCTATTTTGCTCTGGAAGTGTGGCTTCTCTAACCCTTCAGGGCTCCCATTTTTTTGGAAATCCCCTCTTCCTCTGATTTCCTCAGGCACATTATTCTCCATTTCTTTCTTGAGCTCATTTCTTTCTTGCAATATGTGTTTCAATTCAGTCCACTGCAACCCACAGACATCCTTACATTCTGTTTTCCAAACTCTTTCCCAGGGCCACGGTATCACAGCCTATGCTTTTGCCAAGTGTTTTTCCCTTGCAGAGCATGAGTTTCCTGCAGTCCGCCCTACCAAACTGTACCCTGACCACCACCATCCCATCGCAATGCCATTGCCACATTTTAGATTTTTATTTCTGCAGCAGAAGCTCAAGTCAAGGTACCGATTTCTGTGTTAGTCAGAGTGTATGACCTGCTGGAAAATTGCCCCCAAATTTCAGCTTAACATAACAAAGCTTTATTTTCTTGCTGCCTTCCCAGTGCTGGCTCGGGAGCGGGCATCTGTGGTGAAGCATGTGTGCGTGGTTCCTCCAGGGGGAAAGGAATAAGATGGGGAGCAATGAGCCCTGACAGTCGCTGTTGCAGGTCTGTTATCTTCCCCGTGGTGCCTACCTATTGAATTCCTCTGCCCTTCAACTTTAGAAATTATCATGTGTCACTCTTTAATCATTCATTCCCCTCTTTTTCGGAAGTCCCTATAAATTACCATTTGTAATTCCTCTGTTGATAGTCTACGTTGCTTATTTTTCCTCTCACTTTTTCTTCTTCCTCTTTCATTTCTTGAATTGTATGCATTTCTCCATTACAGTTTTCTTTCTTGTTGTTATTTTCTGTTCCTGAAGTGATCTTCCTGGGCCATTTCGTTTTCGTCTTAGATTTCCCGTTCATATTACAGGAGTCCTTCAAATAACTGTGTCCTCTATTGTTCGCATCAAAGAAAAGGGTGATGGGAAAGCTGAATAGAAACTCCGTATTTATTGGTGGGCTTGTGAACTGACAAACTCTACTCTGGATGATTGGGAAAGAGCCAGGACTTTCAAATATGGAAATGGATCATCTTTATGCTGTGATTCTGAAACCATTTCCATTTTCCTTGTTCTCCCTCCAAAATATCTTCAGAGAGGAACTCCACTAGTTAGCTATTTTGTCTTCTTTATCCTTTAGACGTTACTGGTTGTCCCATGTTGTGTGTGTGGTTTTTGGAGAGAAGTTCACTTCTCCACTGCCTCTCTTTACACTTGAACCCTGCCATGGGCTCTGCCCAGAGGATGGCTCTTCCCTGCCCTCTGAGACCATTGTTCAGCCTGACTCTCAATCAGATTTTCTCTGTCTACTCTCTGTCCTCCAGTTACTGCACCAAATCACTTCCCCCGAAGGCCCATACCCATATCTCTTCCCATGAATGTGTTTGCAGATTTTTTCCCTTTATTGCCACTTATCTCAGGTTTAAGAAAGGGGAGAATGTTCTTCATCTGTTATTTGAACAAAAGCTCCAGGTTGTTACCCTTAAATTGATCCAACAGAAGACACATCTTTTTCTGGAGGCCAATTGAGTAGCAAGATGGAGTGAAGAGTCAGAACGTTCTAGAGCATTAGGCAGAATATTTATTTCACTGGGCCAGTTGAGGAAAGTGGGGTGCAAAAACAGGCCTGCCCCATTTTTGTTTTTTGACTACTGTGAATAGAAGTGTTATAAACATTCATGTACAGGTTTTGTGTGAACAGAATTTCATTTCTAATAGTGATATTGCCAGTCACAGGGGAAGTGTATGTTTAATTTTATAAGAAGCTGCCAAACTGTTTTCCAGAGTGGCTGTGCCATCTTGCATTCTCAGCAGCACATAAGAATTCCAGCTGCTTCTCATCCTCACTAGTAATTTCTATTGTCAGTTTTCATTCATTCATTCATCATTTGTTTAAGTTTTAGCCACTCCGATAGATGTGTAGTGCTATCTCATTATGATTTTAATAGCATTTACCTAATAGCTAGAAACGTTGAGCATCTTTGCTTGTGTTTACATATTCATTGGTAAAGTGCCTGTTCAAATATTTTGCCGTTTTTTATTGGATTGTTTGTTTTCTTACTCTGGACTTCAGAGAATTCTTTAAATATTCTGAATACAAGTCCTTTATTACATATATAATTTGCAAATATTTTCTCAATATGTAACTTGTCTTTTCATTTCCTTAACCACGTCTTTCACAAAGCAAACGTTTTTAATTTTGATGAAGTCTAATTTATTTTTCTTTTATCGAATATGCTTGTGGTGTTGTATTTAAGAATTCTTTGCAGAACACAAAGTGACAAAAGTTTTTTTCTGTGTTTTATTCTGAAAAATGATAGTTTTATCTTTTATTTTAATTGCATCATCCATTTTGAGGTTTTTTTAAAATAAGAGGTGAGGTTTACGTTGAGGTTCAATTTTGTTTGTTTCTTTGTTTGCATATAGATTTTCCATCACTATTTGTTGAAAAACTATCCTTCCTCCATTGACTTGCTTGGTTCTCTCTCCCCTTTCAATGATCTATGTATCTATTCCTTCATCAGTACCATACTGTCCTGATTACAGTAGTTTTATAATGAGTTAAAATTGAGTCACCTGAGTCTTCCAATTTTCTTCTTTTTTCAAATTGTTTTGGCTATTCTAGTTCCTTTGCCTTTTTGTATAAATTTTAGAATCAATTTGTCTGTATCTACAATCTGACTCAAGAACTCAGATCTTCATTCTTGCTTTGATCTGTCATGACCTTTCCTCAACACCGTCTCCTTATCCTGAGACTCTAACTGGAGACTCCAGCATCAATTACTGCCCTCATTTGGGCTGTGCTATATCTCGTGTTGAAAAGTCTCTGATATTTTTCTAGAATTATCTCAAGGACTATTATCTAGTAAGTTCTATCTGGGAAAGGAAACATTCTCCAACAGCCACTCAGTGTTTGACACCGAGATGTCTGAGTGTAACTCTTCATCTTTAAGTCGGCTTGTTTTCTAAAAGGTTTCGAAGGAGGAGGCCTTGAAACTAGTAGTGTAAGTCAAGTCTTAAGTTTAAAATGGATTTCAGTTATCCCGGGTATCAGCATCTATTTGGGTAATCATTAAAAAACAATTATTTAATCAATTTATTAAGTGAGAAAGATCAGTGTTGAGGGTTTTTTTTTTTTTATTGTTATTTTTAAAAAGTAGGTAATGTAGACACAGCCAACCCTGGTGGTCTAGTGGTTAAGATTCAGCGCTCTCACTGCCCCGGCCTAGGTTCCTTTCCCAGTCGGGGAACCACGCCATTTCCCTGTTGGCTGTCATACTGTAGAGGCTGTGTGTTGCTGTGATGCTGAAAGCTATGCCACCAGTATTTCAAATACCAGCAGAGTCAGCCATGGTTGACAGGTTTCAGCAGAGCTTCCAGACTAAAACAGACCATGAAGGACCTGGCCACCCACTTCCAGAAAAACTAGCCATGAAAACTCTATGAATAGCAGCAGAGCACTGTCTGATAGAAATCAAGAAGGTGAGAGGATGATGCAAAAAGACTGGGCAGGGCTTCAGTCTGCTGTACGTGGAGTCGCAAGGAGTCTGAATCCACTTGATGGCACTAACAATGATTTATAGACACAGGTTACGTATTGCAAATGGATATTTTGACCATGAATTCCATGTTTGCGGGTGTGGGAGATAGTTTGATGACAGCCAATTCAACCTTGTCTAAAGAAATAAATTGTGATACCTATGTTTTTCAAGTTTAGTTTCAAAGTTCTAATTTATTCTTTTATGGGTTTTAGCTGGTTATGATTACCTGTCAATGAGCTAAATCCCACCCTGTTTCAATTTCTGTACCTACTTTAAATATTCACAACATGTGCGTAATGAAAAAAGTATCCATTTGATAACCCAAATTGGTGAATACATCATAATCACGCACTGTAAACTGGGCTTGGGAACAGCTTCACTGCAGTTTTGGTTAAACAGATTGGTGCACTGAAGGCTCCATCGCAGCGTACTCCAGCACCAGGTGTCTCTGAGAGCTTCCACCTTCTAGAACATCCGCGTGTACTAAATCCTTGTCCTACTCTTCCAGCTTGGATGCATAGCCATGTTTGCTTGGGAATAAGAAGAACCAACTCAGGGGTCGTTGCTGAAGCACGTGGACTACACAGCACGTGGGTTTCCTCTGAAGCCCGCTGGGGCTGCAGGGCAGCAGCCCTCCTGGGTGGAGCTGCTAAGGCTAAGAACGGAAGTGTCCTTTTATATTGCTCCACTGAATTCCTTCCACAGTAATTACTTTAATGGGAGGACAATTTCACTTCCTGTGAACTACAGTGGCTAGATAATATGAGTCAGAAAATTGGATGTAAAACGCATACAATTTTATTCCCCCAAATATCACATCCTCCTCTAAAATGTTCTCCCTTGAAACCTTTACTGTCTAATTTGCAAAGTATGTTTAGAAGGTATCTTAAGTAAGTTGTAGCCTATTAGCTGACTAGAGAATTCGTTTCTATTTTTAAGAATTTGATATATTTTACATAGTTTCATTCAGATTTATAATCCAGTTTGATCAGGTTTTCCCAGCTGTGGCACTATTGATCTTTTGGACTGGGTAATTCTTTCCTGGGGGCCGTCCTGTGCATTGTCCGATGTTTAGCAGCATCCCTGGCCTCCACTCACTAGACGCCAGCGGCACTCCCCTTCTCGCCCTCCAGACATGACCATCAAAAATGTCCCCAGACATTGCTAGTCGTCCTCGAGGACTTGTCTTGCTCATAGTTTGTGACTTCAGTTTGGAAACAAGCTTTGTTAAACCTTGACCAAAAAAATCACGTCTCTGAAAAATCCTGTTAAAATCAGCACAATGAAGATGAGCTATAAAATGCATTGAGATTTATATTAAAAGATGTATTGAAATATCCAATGCCATCTGATTTCCAGAATGCTCCAATATTTCTTTACAAGTATAGATTACAGAAAAATCAAGTGTTGTACATGTGTCAAATTTATTTCTGTGATTTACTTTTGCTATGAAATATTTACTTTTCTGCACAGACAAGTTTATTTTTCTGGTTACTGGCTATTTCTGTTTTATGCTGAACGCAGTGGACTATGATAGAGCAGCTGTTTGTGGAATCGTATGAAAATATTCAAGTCATTTTATTTTAGAATCATGCATCTTCATAATCAGTGCTGCAATTTTACACAATTCACTGATAAAATGATTCTGTTCTTCCAGTTATTTTGAACTCATTTACATCCTTCTAAGTCCCTCCACAGGAAGGCTGTAATAATTGGGGTGGGCTATTTTTCTATTTTACTTCATTCATCTTCCCACAAGAGACTACTGACCACCAAGCTAATTCTATGCCCTTTCCTCTCTATTGCATGGTAGGTGAAGTGAGACTTATTTTTGTTAGATTTAAAATGGAGCATAGAATTATTTGCTGGAGATAGTAACAGAAAATTTTTCATTCATATTAGAGCTATTTAAAATTCAAAGGTATGACCAAAATGCAATGGCATGATTTGTTGCAGGATAATTTTTTATTAGAAAGTAAAACATTTTAACAATGTCATGTAAATTATATACTTTAACATTTTCACTCCCAGATAAACCTCAGATAATTCAGTAATGATAGGAAATGTTTTCATAATTTCAAAAAGTGTTTGCCATTGTAGATTGATTTAATTATATCAAAAATAGCATAAAGTTTTAATCAGTTCTTTTAACAATTGCTTATTAAAATGGTATGGGAGGTGGAATTAAATGAAAAGCTAAAAAAGTTGGACTTAATAGACATATGCAGAACACTCCGTCCAAAAACAGCAGAATACACATTCTTCTCAAGTTCACATGGAACATTCTCAAGGATAGACCATATGTTGGGAAACAAAGCAAGCCTCTATAACTTTTAAAAAGTTGAAATAATAACAAGCATATTCTCCAATCATAATGCTATAAAGATAGAAATTAATTACAAGAAAAAAGCTGAGAAAGGGACAAAGATGTGGAGACTACACAATATGCTATTGAACAAGCAATGGATCATTGAAGAAATTAAAGAAGAAATCAAAAAAATCTGGAGACAAATGAAAATGATAACATGCCATACCAACTCATATGCGATACAGCAAAAGCTGGAGTAAGAGGAAAATTCATTGCAATACAAGCACACCTTAAAAAACAAGAAAAATCCCAAATCAGCAATCTCAAATTACACCTAACTGAATTAGAGAAAAAACAGCAAACAAAGCCCAAAGTCAGCAGAAGGAGAGGAATAATAAAAATCAGAGCAGAAATAAATGCTACTGAAACAAAAAGGGCAGTAGAAAGGATCAATGAAACAAAGACCTGGCTCTTTGAGAAGATAAATAAAATTGACAAACCCCTAGCCAGTCTTACAAAGAAAAAAAGACAGAAAGCACAAATAAACAAAATCAGAAATGAAAGAGGAGAAATAACAACAGACTCTGCAGAAATACAACAGATTATAAGAGAATACTATGAAAAAACTGTATGCCAACAAAATGGATAAGCTAGAGGAAATGGATAAATTCTTAGACTCTTACAATCTCCCAAATCTAAGTCAAGAAGAAGCAGACAGTTTGAACAGACAATACAAGGAAAGAGATTGAAACAGCAATCAAAAGCATTCCAAAGAATAAAACCCCAGGACCAGATGGCTTTCCTGGGGAATTCTACCAAACTTTCAAGGAGGATTTAATATCTATACTTTTCAAGCTATTCCAAAAAATTGGGGAGGATGGAACACTTCCTAACACATTCTATGAGGCCAACATCACACTGATACCAAAGCCTGACAAGGACAGCACGAAAAAGGAGAACTACAGGCCAATATCGCTGACGAACATAGATGCAAAAATTCTCAACAAAATTTTGGCAACTCGAATTCAGCAATACATCAAAGGGATCATACATCGTGATCAAGTGGGATTCATACCAGGGACATGGGGATGGTTCAACATCTGCAAATCAATCAACGTGATACACCACATCAACAAACTGAGGAATAAAAACCACATGATCATCTCAGTAGACGCAGAGAAAGCATTTGGCAAGATCCAACAGCCATTTATGATAAAAAAAAAAAACTCTGAACAAAATGGGGATAGAAGGAAATTACCTCAACATAATACAGGCCATATATGACAAACCCACAGCCAACATCCTACTCAATGGGCAAAAACTGAGCACCATCTCCCTGAAAACAGGAATGAGACAAGGATGCCCTCTATCACCACTCTTATTCAACATGGTACTGGAGGTTTTGGCCACAGAAATTAGGCAAGAGAAAGGAATAAAAGGAATCCAAATAGGGAGGGAAGAAGTGAAACTCTCACTGTTTGCAGATGACATGATCTTATATATAGAAAAACCCAAAGAATCCATTGGAAAACTTTTAGAAATAATCAGCAACTACAACAAAGTCGCAGGATATAAAATCAACTTACGTAAGTCAGTAGCATTTCTATACTCTAATAATGAACTAACAGAAAAAGAACTCAAGAACACAATACCATTCACAATCACAACAAAAAGAATAAAATATCTTGGGGTAAATTTAACTAAGGAAGTGAAAGACCTACACAACGAGAACTACAAGACTTTCCTGAAAGAAATGGATGATGACAGAAAGAGATGGAAAGACATTCCATGTACATGGATTGGAAGAATAGACATAGTTAAAATGTCCATACTACCTAAAGCAGTCTACAGATTCAGTGCAATCCAAATCAGAATCCCAATTACATTTTTTACAGAAACAGAACAAAGAATCCTAAAATTCATATGAGGCAACAAAAGACCCCGAATTGCTAAAGCAATCCTGAGAAAAAAGAACAAAGCTGGCAGCATCACAATCCCTGACTTCAAAGCATACTACAAAGCTACAGTAATCAAAATAGCATGGTACTGGTACAAAAACAGGTGCACAGATCAATGGAACAGAATTGAAAACCCAGAAATAAAACCACACATCTATGGACAGCTAATCTTTGACAAAGGAGCTGAGGGCCTACAATGGAGAAAAGAAAGTCTCTTCAACAAATGGTGCTGGGAAAACTGGACAGCCACATGTAAAAGAATGAAAATTGACCATTCTTATTCACCATTCACAAAAATAAACTCTAAATGGATCAAATACCTAAAGGTAAGACCTGAAACCATAAGGCTTCTAGAAGAAAATGTAGGCAATACACTCTTTGACATCAGTATCAAAAGGATCTTTTTGGACACCATGTCTTCTCAGACAAGGGAAACAATAGAAAGAATAAACAAATGGGACTTCATCAGACTAAAGAGCTTCTTCAAGGCCAGGGAAAACAGGATTGAAACAAAAAAACAACCCACTAATTGGGAAAAAATATTCGCAAGTCATATATCTGACAAAGGGTTAATCTACATAATACATAAAGAACTCACACAACTCAACAACAAAAAATCAAACAACCCAATCAAAAAAATGGACAGGAGACATGAAGAGACATTTCTCCAAAGAAGATATATGGATGGCCAATAGGCACATGAAAAGATGCTCATCATCACTGATCATCAGGAAAATGCAAATCAAAATTACACTAAGATATCACCTTACACCCATTAGAATGGCAAAAATAACCAAAACAAAAAGTAGCAAGTGTTGGAGAGGTTGTGGAGAAAAAGGATCCCTCATACACTGCTGGTGGGAATGCAAACTGATGCAGCCACTATGGAAAACAGTATGGAGATTTCTCAAAAAATTAAAAATAAAAATACCACATGACCCAGCCATCCCACTACTGGGTATCTATCCAAAGAGCTTCAAGTCAGCAATTCCAAAAGTCCCACGCACCCCTATGTTCATTGCAGCATTATTTACAATAGCCAAGACATGGAAGCAACCTAAGTGCCCATCAACTGATTATTGGATAAAGAATATATGGTATATATATATATATATATATATCCCACACACACACACACACACACAATGGACTACTACTCAGCCATAAAAAAGGATAAAACCATCCCATTCACAACAACATGGATGGACCTTGAGGGAATTATGCTAAGTGAAATAAGCCAGATAGAGAAGGACAATCTCTGTATGATTCCACTTATATGAGGAATTTAAACATGTGGACAAAGAGAACAGACTAGTGGCTACCAGGGGAAAGAGGGGGTGGGGGGTGGGCACAAAGAGTGAAGGGGTGCACCTACAATGTTACTGACAAACAATAATGTACAACTGAAATTTCACAAGATTGTAAACTGTCATCAACTCAATAAAAATTAACTTTAAAAAAATGGTATGGGAGAGTGGTATTAAAATAAAACACTTATTACATTAAAACTTCAGCTAAAAATGGTCATTTCTTTCTTTGGAAATCATTGTTAACAGAATTACAAACAGCATAGTGACAGTCCACACTAGCTTTTGTCACCAGAAGTATAATTCATCTTTTCCATGTCTTAGTGAAGGCGGTTTTCTCCACTGTGTTTACACCTACTGCCTTGCCAGTGACTGCAAGCAATTGTACTTAATAGCTCCAGATTTCCAAAGCAAAAATAAAAACAAAGCACATGCCCAAACAAAGAATGTAGTTTTTTATTCCTCTTTAGCTTAAAAGAGTAGCACTAATTTCATTCTTTCTTTTCCGTTGCAAAGTTCACCAACAGAGTCTGTTGGTGACCAGCAATGCTGACACTTTCTTAAGAGGCTGCTGAACTTTGAAGCCAGAGGCCCAGGGCAGGTACAAAACCACAGGTGTGTTATGAGCAGAGTGGTTTTGGGGAAGCACCTATTGCTGGAAGTAGGAGAGATCAGGGATTTTTCAGGTTTGTGTGTATTTGGGGCTGACTTTCAAATACTACAGGTATTGCTGGAATATCTGAAGAGGTGAGCAGACTAGAACAAAATTGACGTAGTCCCCAGGGATGACAACACGGGCGTGTACATCATACAAGTCCGTGCAGTACCTGCCAAAGCATCCACAGATAGACATTCTCTTATTTACCTTTCAGTACTTGTCAGCCATTTCCGTAGACATGTTTACTGCCCTCCCACCGCTCTCTGCGTCACGTGATTTACTCAGTGAGATCCTCTGGCTGACACTGTTCTGTAAGCAAAGAGAATTTACACTTTGATTATGTTTGGCAGCGTGCCTGTGACTAAGGTATGGAATACAGGCTGGCAGACACAGCCCTCCCTCCTCCGCCCCTTACTCATGCAGACATTACCAATCAATCACCACACCAGCCTCAGTGGGGCTGGGATCAGAGTTCTTCATCAAACAGCCTCCAGGGCAGCCAATTCATTGCTCATTTATTCAGTTAGGTTTAGAGTTGAAGCTTCTGCAGCATCCTTATTCTAATTCTCTCTCTGCCCTTGACAAGTGGTGTGACCTTGAGCCAGCCAAGCCTTTTGGTATTGACTTTTTCATCTATAAACTAAAAGGGGGCTCACTTTTCAGTTTTACCATCATTCGTCTGACTGGCAGAAGGAAGCTGGAACATGTAAAATCTGAGATTTCTTCCAATTCATAATCTGTTGTGGAAAACATATATTAGATTGCCTTTAAGAATATTTCACTTGCTTACTACGACTAATATGTGAGAATATTGTATTAACCCAGAGTATTATAGCTCTTGAGAAACATTTATAACAGTTATATTTATGAAACAAAGCTACATTATTACCCAGAAAATATTTCTTAGTGCTGATCAGGAATTCTGTACATTAAGGCCAACTAAGAATGAAACAATGTCTGTTTTTTCAGCCTTCCTTTTTAAAATCTTTCAAGCCTTAGTAATTAACTCTAGCTTCCAATTACACTGATTTTAGCACTTGGTGTTCACATGAGAGCAATCCGACCAAAATTCACTTAACATATGGAGCTGCAGCTGTTACAGAATAATGACCCGAAGAAGGCTCTGATGTTTGCCTCCTAAGTCCCAGGTATGGTGACAAAAATGCGAAATTAAGGGTTGCAATCATCTTCCAGTTACGCAGTATTGAAAGAAGTGCCATTGCTAGCAGTTTGGTTGTGGAATAAGCCGTCTCTTTAGAGATGGCCAGACTTTCATGGGGTCGGGGGGCAGAACTGTACGTATGAGGCATGAGGTCACGATGCTCAAAACTACAACCTCTGAAGACAGCTGTCTTGGTGCAGGCATATGTGTGACCTTGTGTGACCTTGGGAAGCTATAGAACATCTTTGCGCCTCGTTTTCACATGTGCAAAAAGGATATAGCACCTATCACTAGTGTACATGTGTGGCTACCTTGGATAACGTTTGCACAATATTTAGAACGCTGTCAACTAGTAATAGTCCAATAAATGTTAACTGCTATTATTAACAAAGAACGATGTTCCAGGTCGTTAGGTCTCCCTTGCTGTGGACAGAGGCTCGCTGCCCCACAGCCATAACACCACAGAAACTACTTCCATGGTTCCAGGTTTCTCCAAGGCCACTCATTAAATTTTGGCATCTGCATCAGTGCTGTCAGGCTGTGCCCACCTGTGGACCCATTTCTGCAGCTCATGAGCAACTGCAGGGTTCAGAGTTTATGTCTGACAGATATTATGATGCCACAAGCTGGTCAATGGCTACCTCCAGATCAATCTGGAAGGCTGTGCCTTTGGGGATTTGGACATGCCGAGGTCGATCAAGGATGAGGAGGCCCATTGCTCTTTCATTCCCCTGTGGATTCTAAGCTCTCAGTCCCAGCAGATTGCACAGTGCTGATGTTAGGAGCCAAAGGGATTCCTCCTTCCGGAGACCTGCCCCTGCTGTTTGCTTGGCTCTCTCAGGTGAGGCCTCCCTCCCTCCCCTGTCAATCAGGAGCTCTGCAAAATGGACCTGTCCCGTCTTTCCACTGTGTGACTGAACACCCTTCTCCAAAAGAACCACTGTGGTCCATTCACTATTACTAGGCGCAGTTCAGGAAGGTTCCAATAATGTCTGATCTCTGGGACAACCGCCACACTTGCCAGGCCCCCAGGGTCCACACTCGGTTCTACAGCATCATGAGAAGGCCAGGGGTCCTGGTTCATGGGTGGCAGACCCAATCCTCAGCCTCCTTAAAGCACAGGCTGCACACCAGACCAGACCAAGTAAAACCAGAATCTCTGGCAATGAAGCAGTGCGTCAGGATTATTTCAACTTCTTCAAGTGTTTCTGATGAGCAGCCAAGGTTGAAAATTCTTTACTCAATGTTTAGAATCTTGTCACACAAAGTGTGATCCCAGAAGCCCTTATCACAGGGAGCTTGTGAGAAATGCACATTCTCAAGTCCCCCCAGGCCTACTGAATCAAAATCTGCATTTTTACCTGATCCCTTGATGATGCGTTTGCACATTAAGGTTTGAGAAGCTCTGGTTCAGAAACAGCACTGGAATTTCGTAGTTCTTGATCAATCACCTAGATGGCATTAATAGTCCACATTTCTGTCCTTTCCCGTAGTCCAGCAGATTTCATGGATCCAGAGTGAAGCACTGGCATGAGGATTTCAAAAGGCTCCTCTCCAGACTGAGAACCACAGCCAGGAACCCATGCTGCACCGTCTTACTTTACACATCACCAACAGTATTATTAGCAGGATTAAATTCAGAAATACAACCGGTTCAAAAAGAAGCCTTGAAAACACAAAGAGACATGTTTTTCCCCTTAAATTTTACTTAAGGCTTAATTCCAAGCCTCTCTCTCCTTAAAATTTTAAAGACAATTAAATCACTATCTCATTTAATAATGTATGCTGGACAATACTCAATGAGTTTTGACCTTTAGCCACAATAAATATTTTTATTAAAATGTGTCATATGTAGTTTTTTTTTTCCTCAGTAATTGTATTGGTGCGTTTTACGATTTGGGGCTCTAAAATAATGTTTCATTCTCTTAACATGAAAATAAATTACTTAAGATTCTGCTTTATTCAGTACAACTGATGAAGAAAAATTACTCCAGGCTGGGTTCAACAGGCAGAGAGCCTTGTTTCAAGACTATGTGATAGGGTCGAGAGGTTGAACCAGGGCTGCTGAAACAAAAGATGGGTCTCTAAGTAATGGGGTGAGCTAGTGGAAAGTGCTGGAGGACCTTATAGGGAGGCTAGTTGATGTGATTAGACCATCCATGTTTGCTAATTGTCATTTATGCAACGTTAGACTCCTACCCCTGCCCGCCACCTGGAAACTGGGGGATGGCTGTGGTATCTTCCTTAATGAGTGCATTTCAAAAGAATGGCTCCCAGGTCCTGGAGAAAGACTTTGCTGTGTTGTAAAACTGGCAAGAGGCTTCAAAGAGATTCACATACATTTCAAAGAGGGCTCACTGGAGGCACAGAGGTCGTGGCCTCTGTGAGCTGTCTGGTCTTCCCGCTCTGATTGCAGCTGTTGCAGAATCCCTCAAGGGTCAGGTCTAGGACAGGAGCCCCAGCAGGAGTTAGCCATCTTCCTGCCTCTCTCTCTTGTTTTACAGGAAAGCTCTCGTAGACCGGGCTCTCTACTTCTTGGTACATCAGTGATGGGCTGGTTACACAGTTTGTATCTGACCTAGCAGGAAGGAGTCGCTCTGTTCAGACCTTAAAACTAAATTCCAACACCCACTTCATTTATACGAGCACGAAGAAGCAGGCACTTGATTAATGGATGTTACAGAGAGACTTTGATTTTCCATTTTTCTTTATGTGCATCTCTTTGGGGAACTATACAGAAGGACGACATGATTCTTAGGAATTCTCACGTTCCTGGCCCATAAATCTATTATAATCTAATAACTTTTAAACACTATTCACCACTTAACAAGAAGCCAGCTTGCAGTGGACTGAAGCATAAATGAGGGATGGAATTGGCCAAAGTGAGTGCAGCTTCTTCTCCCCAGGAGCTGGGCTGGGCAACGCAGCAGCTCTCCAAATGCTCTAAGAACACCGATGGCTTATTTGATATATTTAATCATGATTATGAATGTTTTACTTCACCTACTGGCATTTGATACTGACCTGCTCCCCCCTCTCTACGCTCTATTTTGGTAAACCATTCACCCATCTTCCTGGATAGGATCTGGAAGTCTTCTGCACCCCTTTCTTTCTGTGGTCCTACCGCCCAGTCAATCACCCAATCTTGTGACTTTTCATTATAAATGCATGGCAAATCCATCACCCTCTTTCCATCTGAACTGGCATGACTCAGGCTGTGCCCTCATTTTCTCTCTCCTGGGCCATGGATGAGCCTCCTGAATGGTTCTTTGACACATTCTGTGTCTCTCATCAGTCCATCTCCACATCACCAACAGAGTAATTTTCCCAATGTAAAAATAGTTTTTCCAGGTGTAACACTGGGGGGAAGAGGATCAAGGGTACGTGGAATCTCTCTGTGTTATTTCTTACAACTGCATGTAAACCTACAATTATCTCAAAATTAAAAGTTGAAGTAAAGAATAGCACCTCTTCTTTTAAGATTCTAAAATATTTTCCAGAGTTTGCAAATCCCTTTATGAACTGGCCTCTTGCCTTCTTGTCCAGTCTTACCTCCTGCTATGTTCTGTTAGTCATTGTCCTTCTCATCCAGCCGTACTGAACTACTTATAGATTCCAGAATCCTCCTCATTCTCTCATACTTTTGTCTTGGTAGATGATGCTCCCTTTGGCTTGAGGGTCCTATGCAACTTGTCAGCTTGAAGAGTTCCTTTTTATCCCTCAAATCGCTGCTCAGATGCAACTCTCTCTATGGAGCCTTTCTAGATGGCCCCAGAGTTACCTAAAAGTTTCATATTTAAAATGGGAAAGCCATTTGTACATACCTCTACTTAGGCAAATGCTTTATTATAAAATAAGTGGTTTTTCCGTATCCCACCACCTACCCAGGCTGTAGGTTTCTCGTGAACAGGGGCTATATCTACTTATTTCTGTATTTCTAGTAGCTGAGACAAAACAGAGCTCAATAAATGTTTGTTATATGAATGCATGAATCCTCTTCCTTGCTTTGATTGACAGATTCAATTTAAGATGTATTGCTGTCCAAGTGTCATTGAAATATTGATTCTGCTATTTCTGATGCTTCTTGTCTACTCTGAAAGCTATGTGAAAGTTTATAAAAAATAAACCATCCTCTGTGCTTAAAATTAAAAAACTGCAGATAAAAAGACTGAACAAAATATTATATATTCAGAACATATCTTGTATTCTAAACTCTTAACTGATATAAATTAATAAGCGACCGATTAAACAATTTCCATGGATATTTTATGTGAAAAGATGAAAACTGCATCTTCCTTAAAGTTTCCATTTTTCATTTAATTTGAAGATTTTCTTATAGAATAATGAGCTATAAACCAATATATTTATATACTGCACAAGAGTTGGTGATAAGAATATTGAGAATTAAATACAAAAATAAATAATATCTCTAGTGGCTATGCAAATTACCTTAAACAGTATTTAAGATACCTCGAAGTATTAAAGTATTTAAGTATTTAAGCTTTTGACTGTGGATGAAAAAGGACATGGCTCACGAAGTAAATATCTGGTTAGTGACTTAGGTGAAACTTAAGAGTAAATGATACAGTCCATTATCGTAGTATGCTGACCAAAACCATTAAGACCATACATCCCCTTGCTGTAATTCGGCTTCCATATCCTCCCATCTTTGGGGCAAGACTGATAATTGGGGAACACTAGTATTCCATCCACTTGGTAGTTATATTTTTATTTGAGTTTCAAATGATGTCCTTATGTTGCAACATGATAACCTCTGGGAGTACTACCAACCAAGTTTCTGAGCCTGCAAAAATGAGCACCAGACCTGGAAGTGGGTGATGAGACCAGGTTAGCACCACTCTAAGGATCCCTCCCTGTCTTGGTGAAGAAAAAAGCTGTCACTGGTGAAGCTTGATTTCTCCCCACAAAAATTTCTTTTCAACAGAAACAATTCTTATGAGCAGATCATGACTGCAAGGTTTCTGTTGGGCGATCAGAATAATGAAAGTGAATCTGAGCAACATGAAGTACATAAAACTCTTCCCATCACTTTAATTTATTATCATTTTGTCCACATAGCAGAATAAAATATTAGATTACAGCTGCTGTCTCTTCTCCTTTTTTTTAAACTTGGATATTAAGAATGAATTATATCATGCGTTAAACAGGTATTTTACAATTGAATACTTTGGCTTTGAGAAAAGGCAATTCAATTCAAATTAGTTTATGTAGGATAATGGCTTTATTTAAATTAATGAAATCCTTATATATATGTTTTTAATATAATTTGAAGCCGTATGTAATAAACCCAATGTGTCAGGTTATGATAATCACTCACTGAAAATGAATATAAATATAGCACATACTTTAAAAAATAATAAGATAATTCTTTATAGGGTGTGTCTGAATGAAAACAATTTGCTGCACTCTGTGTTTACGTAAGAGCAATTTCATATAGACTATTAAAATTATGGGTGAGTGTTATTTTCAAAAATAAATCAACTTCTTTTGAGGACAATGGCATACCTCTATCTTTGAAAGATGCCTGGTTGACAAGACTCCAGGATGTTTTGTTTAATGGAAGAACTTACTTATTAAATGCACAAACTCTATGTATAACACACACATCCCATGTTACATCCAACCCAGTGAAGGGTATTGAATAGATGGTGCTAAGTTTTGGTTAATTAGAATAGTCAGTGAACTGAGAAATTAGAATAGATCATTGTTAGCTGACCTACATGTTTTCACTTGCATGCTAGTGACAAGGAAAACTGGTTAAAATGACTTTTAAAATATCCTGGGGATCTAGCTGGTGGTGTAGTGGTTAAGTTCACTTGCTCTGCTTTGGTGGCCCAGGGTTCACTGGTTCGGACCCTGGCCAAGGACCTACACACCGTTTGTCAAACCACGCTGAGGTGGCGTCCCATATGGAGGAACTAGGACAGACAACTAGCATATACAGCTATGTACTGGGGCTTTGGGGAGAAAAAAATAAATGTCATGGGAGTGGTTTGGGGAGCTTGGTATTAGTGACAAGAGTTAAAATTCCTATCCAGAATTGCAAAAATAAAAAGCAACTCTTGGCTAAATGTAAAATAAGCCTAAGATCTAGCTCTTCATATCTCTATGGCTTTTATGGAGTAATTTATCTCCCCTGAATCAGTTTCTTCTTCTTTAAAGTGGGATAATCAAACTTCAATGCCTGAGACAGCCACTTCTCTCAGAGAAGCCCGCTTGACCACTAAAGCTAGAGAAAATCCCTCCATTCCATTATTTCCATTATTGCACTTGTCTATTCTATTATTGCAATTCTCAAAGGACCTGGCACCTTATCTATCTCCCATTCAACACACACACACACACAGACACCCAGAGCAAATAGGATCTATCAAGAAATATTACAATATATATAAGAGCAGATAAAATGAAAGAGTAAATTTAAAATGAAGATGTAAATGTTCTGACCTTTACTCCAGAGATTACAAACTCAGTTCTATACAGGCGACAGGAAGATAACATCAATGACTGAACGATAATCAACATTGCGGAAGATGGTAGCAATCTGGAGCCCATAAAACCTGCCCCATGGGGAACCTAGAAACCAGGCCCTGACTGTTGCTGGGTGGGAATATGAGCTCAGGGACACTCAGTCAGGGTTTTCAAATAAAACTGCATTGCCTTTTTAATGGGTGCTGTCCCAGTGTTTGTAGTATTGTGTGTGCCAAACATGTCCATGGGCCATATGTGGCCTTGGACAGCCAATATATAACCTTCTTCATGCACTGAATAGAATGTATTAAATATTTATATCTGAAAATATTAGGAACACAAAGACTCAATTACCATAAAGATAATATTTAGCCTCAAACTTTGTCAGAGCAAGGAGGCAAAACACAAACAAGCAAATAAAACAAAAGCAGATACATAGATCTAGATACAGACACAGATACTTGTAAGTATATATACACATGAATACATAAAATTAAGCCATAGTCAGTTCGGTTCATCTTGGAAATACAAATTTAATTCAATATTAGGATATCATAAGTGACATAAAATAAATCTTTTGACAGCAAAAAAGCAGGTAGGAAAATTTTATATCCATTCCTGATATTTAAAAAAAGAACATTCATTAAGTACACTAGGTGCTTGCAACGACACCATGATGAAACTGAAAAGAAAATCCATGGAATGAAAGAAAACATTTGCAAATCATATACTATATAAAGGAGTTGCATCTAAAATATATGAAGAACCTTATAACTCAGTAATAAAGAGACAAACAACCCAAGTGAGGAATGAGCAAAGGCTTTAAACAGACATTTCTCCAAAGAAGATATACAAATGGCAAATAAGCACGTGAAAAGATACTCAATATCATCAGTCATCAGAAAAATGCAAATCAAAACCACAATGAGATATCACTTCACACATACTAGGATGTGTACAATTAAAAAGACAGATAATAACAGTGCTGGCAAGGGTGTGGAGAAACTAAATCCCTCATACATTGCTGGTAGAGATGTCAAAGCATGCAACCACTTTTGAAAACTGTTTGGTGGTTCCTCAAAGAATTAAACATAATATTACCATAAGACCTAGGAATTTCACTCCTGGGTACATTCAAGAGAACTGAAAACTTGTATTGACAAAAAACATGTACACGAATGTTTATAGAAGCATTACGCATAATAGCTAAAAAGCAGAAACAACCCAAATGTCCATTAATGAAAGAATGGATAAACAAAATGTGATATATACATATAACAGAATATTATTCAGCCATAAAAAGAAATGAAGTACTGACATATGCTACAACATGGATAAAACTTGAAAAAATTATGCTAAGTGAAAGAAGTCAGACAGAAAAATTTACATTCTGTATGATTCTATTACATGAGATATTCAGAATAGGTAAGTGCATAGAGAGAGAAAGCAGACTGATGATTGCCAGGGACCAGAGGGAAAAGGAATGAGGAGCCACTGCTAATGGATATGAAATTTTTTTGGGGGGGGATGATGATATTCTAAACTGTGATTATAGTGATTTTTACAGAACTCCGAATATACTGAAAAACAAAGAATTTTACGCTCTAAAAATGGTACATTTTATGTGTGTGAATTATATTTCAATAAAACATAAAAGATGAAGTAGGCTCTGTGACTATGATGATAAAGTACATGAAGAGATTTGAAATGAAAATTTAGTACATAGCAAGCATGTGTTCAAGTAAACATAGGCCATGAAAAGTATTCTGTTGAAGAAAGAATCATGACATTGATAACATTGGCCTCCCAATGTTGTTCACTGATCAGGATTCAAGTTTACCATCAGATGAAAATGAAGAGTCAGAAAATGAGCAAGATTCCTCATTCCTTGACTTCTTAAGTGATGAGAGTCATCTTTCACAGGCTGTAAATGATTCTGAAATGAGAGCCATTTACATGAAATCTTTGGACAATCCATTAATGAGCCATCAGTACAAAATGGCCCATAAGAACATAGAACATAAACTTTTTCTCACAGGAAATATAGTGGAGAATTTCCTGATGATTCCTAAGCAAGAAGAAATCATTTAGAGGACAGTTTTTGTGTTAATGAGAAAGGGTCTTACAAAAAGAAGTGTGTTGAATTTTACTTAATAACTGAAATTTCTTTGCAAATGGGAGTAAAGATATAAAGATATAAAAGATATATATATATATAAAGATATAAAACCTAATGTGCAATAATACTGAAACAAATGAAGGTGAGACAAAATTGCGTACATTCAAAAAAGAAAATATCTAGAATTATTTTACCATATGATTCAAGTGAGGAAGAAAACATTGTAAATGATAAAAGAGAATCCAATATGACAGTTAACCCAAGCATTGTTTACAAGGAGGAACAGCAGGACCATTTTTGACTTTAGTGCCATCTAGGTCTTCATTGAAGTCCAAGGTCCATTCTAGCCCAATTATAATCACCAAAGCAGAGATGACAGATCACACTTAATTTAAAGGACACAATTTCTCAAGTCTTTGACTTCTACCTTGCCATTATCCACCACTGTTGATTCACAGAAAAACTGTAGAAAATTTCAAATTCAGTTGAAGCTATGGGTCAAACTAAAGAAAAAAGCCTTCAGATGTTTACCGAAAAATAAAAAATAAACTAAGAACAGAAAGATTCTTTCTAAATGGGGCCAATTAACAACAGGGGTTCATCTCCTTTTCTTGCCAAGCCACCGCTAAAATATTAAAGAAGGAAAAGGATAAAAATAAAGTATTACAGGCATGGCCCACAAACTGTGTTGATGGTATGCATAGTGTTTCAAACTAGGAAATCACCACTTACTTACACTCCCACTCCCCAGGTGGACAACCTGAGGCTCTGGCAACAATGATCCCACATCTCTACTTGGACACTGTTGGCTGGACAGAGTGGACCATGGGCAGGCACAACCTTTAGGTGAAGGCCTGTGCTCTTCAGCTTCCATAATTCCTTTCACTCTGTGCCTGTCATCCATCCAATTCACTCACTAATTTTATTTGTTTTGTCCCTTAGACACATACATTTGTGACCTCTGTCATGAAAACACAATAAAGAAATGAGGAGCAAACATGCTTGACAAGAGAAATCTGTAATGTCTGGAAGTCTGAATGTGGTTAAAGGAAAGATAAAAATGAAGTGGAGATGAGGAATCCGCAGTCCAGAGTAGCAGTTCTTAAATTGCTTGTGCTTAAAAAAAAGTCACGTATTAAGACAGAACTTGCTAGACGCCACCCCAGAGATTCTGATTCGGTAGGTTTAGGGTAGAATATGAGAATTTGTATCTCTGTCAAACTCCTCTCTGATGCTCGTGCCTCATTCCACTGATCACACATTGACTAACAGAGGTCTAGAGCAGAAAAGGAGTAGGTTATAGACAAGGAGGCAGACATCTGCAGAACCCCAAGAGAGCACTGAGTCTCAAAAATACCAGCTACAAAAAAGGGCTGGAGTGAGACTGAGGGCATGAAATAAGAAGATTGTTGGAAAGTCTGGTTTTAGGTCAGTTAACACTAGCCCCCCATCTCTCCTCAGCAATTAATTGTCTACTCACCAGGTAAAAACACTGTATTGATCTTTTCTACAGAAATTTGCCCCAGAACAAAGATGCTCACATTATATCCCTCCTAGTTACTTTCCTGCTTCCTAAGACAAGGCTGCAGGTTGACAAGATTTTCTCATACAAACAGAGCTTCCAAGCAGCTTTATTTTTTCCATCTCAAATAAAAGTGAGCCACAGGATCACTTAATGAAATTCTTGATACCAAGATTAACCAAACAGCTCATCACAGAAGCAACTGACACTCCAGGAAATAGATGAGACCCAAAGAAAGAGAAGAAAAGAAATATCTATAGAGAGATTCAGAAGAAAGTTCATCCATAAAATAACATCCAGTAAAATAACAAGATACTATAAAAAGATTGAAAACAAAAGAAGACTTGGAAATTAAAGCTATGATTTAGGAAATTTTAAAATATTCAACAACAATGATGGGAATTCAAAATCAAGGCAACATCCTAGAAAGTGGAATAAAAATTAAAGAAATGGAAAATCTGAGTGAAAAGATAAGCAATATGGAAGATCATCCCGAGAAATTGATCTCAAATATTTTTAAATAATATAAATTCCAGAAAAAAAGAATAGAGAAAATAGAGGAGGAAATGGTCAAAAACCTAACACAAAATAATTTCTCAGAGCCAATGATCAGAAGTCTATGGATAAAAGAAGAATAACAAATGTCCAACAAAATGAATGAGGAAAGAATGATGCTAAGTACATCACTGTAATAAGTGAAAACATCAATTTTAAAAAGAAGTTCCTAAAATTCGCAGAATAAAAATCACCACAAAGAGATGAGAATCAGAAAATTGTCAAATTTTCCGTTAGTCATAACAAAAACTTTAGGTTAAAAGATTAATGCCTTCAGAATTGTGCATAATAAAAACTCACTCAATTTAGGAATTTGTTGCAGCAAGACTTCCCGTGAAATAAAATTTTAAAACAAAGAAATTTTTGGATTACAAGGACTCATAAAGTTTATTCCTATTCATCTTCACTTTAGAATGTGCTCTTTGAAAATAAGCAACAGTTCCCCAAAATGGAATCAATAATTGGATCCAGCTGTAGCAAACCCTCTTGGAGTAGTAATGAAGGAGCATAAAGCAATAACAGACAGGGAGCAGACACAGAGAACAGGAAAGCAACAGAACAGAGGGCTCCAAGAGAAAGCTATTCTGAAAAAAGATGTGAGATTTTTGACACTCTACTTTAGAATTTATAACATCTTATAAAACAATAAAGGCAGATGGTACAAGGAAGAAAAAGTAACCAAGCATGAAAGATACAGTATTTATAGTCATTAGAGGCAGTTCTAGAGAAACAAATAAATGCATACACACCAACTGAAGATGAAAACTACCTCTCTATATAGTAAATAAATAGATGAATAGATAGATAGATGATATGTAGATACATGATAGATGCACTGATGGATGGATAGACAAAGATAGATACAGTGATATAACTCAGAATAAGAGAAGCTGTTGAAAAAGAATGCTGGTGAGCGTAACAATTGTTTAAATATAGGAATAAGACTGAACACCTGTGAGAACTGAATTGGCAAACATTGAAACAGAAAAAAAAATGTTCTAAACCCTCTCAGAGCAATAAAGTTAGAAAAGTAAGTATAGCTTCTTGGAGGGGCATAGAAAGAAATATAAGCATGTTAATTTCATTATCTTTCTACCAGGAAATCAATCAATAGTGTCTGACACTGAAACATGATTTTAAAAAGCCAAGAGAAGGACTCCAAGCTCTTAAATATTTTTGTAATACTTTTTTGCTTGTCATGAATAGAATATATTATAAATCTACATCTCTTGTGTAATTTCTTTAGTTTCACTTTTTTCCTTTTGTTAAATTCAAGTTATATTAAATTGTATGCCTTTTATTTAAAAACATTTTTATTAATGAATTTATTAGTAAAAATTTCTGACTTAATTGTCAGATTTGTAATTCCACAACTGAGAGATTTTTACGTGGGAACATCATTTCCACCTTCACAATATCATTCAATTTATTGAGCCTATTTCTAAAGTCAATTCTAGTTTGAGAAATAGCCAAAGGGTAAAGGATCCAGTTGCAGATTGTGAGTGGACAGCACGGCGGAGGTGACTGTCGCAGAAGGTGACTCGTCTTTTAGTTTAGAGGTCTTGTGTTCCTTTCATACTATGTTACTCATCTTCCCAGACAATGAAAACTTTGGTCCCTCACATTCTTGTTTGATTTCTATGACAGGACCACATTTCTTCGATGCCTCTTTTCCTCAACAGACCAGTTAATTGATTTAGCAATGTGAAAACCTAACTGCTGGTTTTAAAATATTCACAAAGCTTCAGTCAGATAATGAAGGGTCTTGATTTAAAATGCTGGTTACCACCAACTTGGTCAGTTCAACAGATCAACGGCAGATCTAACTTTAAAAATATCACATAGATCGCTTGGCACTCTCACGAGCACTGACCCAACTGTTATACTGATTTCCCGCTTTTAAATTTGTTACATTAACATCATGTTTTCTCGCCATGGAAAATTTTAGATCAATTTAGCTTTACATTTAGGACGTGTTGATACTACATTTGAGTGTACATCTTCTAAGACGAAGAGCTATAATACTTCAGAGATCTTCGACACAAATTTAGATAGATGAGGAGTTGAGTTTTCAGTAGTCAGATGTCCAGGATGAAATCTGTCTAATTGGCAGACATTTCTTAATACTTGTAAAAAAAATTTGGAGAGACAAACTGACATGCATTGGAGCGAAGAAAAAATTATAGCCAAGTAAATGTTGATGTCATTTTTAATTTTTTTTTGAGGAAGATTAGCCCTGAGCTAACATCCGCTGCCAATCCTCCTCTTTTTGCTGAGGAAGACTGGCCCTGAGCTAACATCCGTGCCCATCTTCTTCTACTTTACATGCGGGATGCCTACCACAGCATGGCTTGCCAAGCGGTGCCATGTCCGCACCTGGGATCCGAACCGGCAAATCCTGAGCCTCCAGAGAGGAACATGCTCACTTAACCGCTGCACCACCAGGCTGGCCCTGATGTCATTTTAATAAAGGCAATTTTACAGTTTCTTATGTTTCCCTCCAACTAGAAAGTTACACACACGCACACACGCATATGCTTGGGTGATTTCTGAGGTTAAATAATGCACAGTATTCTATAATTTTAGGTAAATGCAGCAATAACAAAAATCCCAAAGTCATAAAGACCAGGGTCCTATAACTCGTCTAATTCTACACTTATAAAATATTACAGTGGCCAACAGAAATGCCGCCAGTCGTAACCTTTGCTATCAAATGAAAGACTGACAAATATGACTGCATAAAAGTTTATAACTTGTGTATAGACAGTGACATCAGAAACAAAGTAAAAAGACAAGGCTTTGAGATATGACAACATGGCCAATCAGAAAAGCTAAACAACATTCCCACTAAAAAATACTGAAAAAATGCTAGATAATACTTTCAGACATTTCTTTTAAATGCATGGCTAAGTACAAGGTAATTACAAAAAGTTCTCAGTTTTCAAAACCAAGTATCCAGAAAGGTAAGCCAGCACCTAGCCTCGGGAAAAGCACACACAAAAAGTTTACCCCAAATGCACCTGCAACCACACGCTATCCCTCTCGTTGCTGTGGGGTCTGAATTCGCACCACCTGTGTGTTTTTAAGTCTTTTATTTGTGGGAGTATAAATTGAACTAACTATGGAGATTGATTTGGCAAAAGCAACCGAAATAAAAAATGCATGTGTCTTTTGAGTCAGAAATTCCACTTCTAGATTTATCTACTCATACAGGTGCACACAAAAATATCTTCAAGGATGTTTTTAAAAGTAAAACACAAAGGAAAGAAACAACCATATTCCCATCAGTAAGAGTATGGAACTATAAATTAATCATTTTACACAATAATCAATAATTGGCAGCTAATAAATAAAAGAATGAGTCTGGTGTGCTGTCATGAAATATGGCCAATGAGCATTAACAAAATATAGTGGGAGCTCATTAATATGTATGTGTGTATGCATTCCCGTGCAAATAAATAAATTTAAAAGATACACACCATTGTCAAGAATGATTGCCTCTTAGAAGATGTTATTTTGTAATATGATTGCAATGATCCTTTTAAGTTTTCAAAAATCCTCAAATTAATCAGGATCAGTGATGAAAACCACCTGTGCTCCTTGTCCCTCATGTTTTCTATTATGTGGGATAGTGACAGACAGAAGCACTAAATACTAAACTCAATTCAAGAAAATAATCCTGGAGGAAACATGTCTGTAGCTTAAAAAAGTGGAAGCTGGGAGTAAAATAGCAAAAGCAGAATGTTCAACACAGAAATCAACAAAATTCAAATCTTTTTATAAATGTAGCTGATTCAATTCACAGAGTCAGGTCAACAAGGTATATATTATGATAAAACTGGATTCCAAGCAGAAAACAGAAAATTCAACTTCATTTGTGTTCAGGTCCTGAAGCTGTGTGTATATCCAGCGTCTCATTAAGCCTCAAGGCAAGGGGAAGCCTTTCTACTCACCAGCCTGTCTGAATCATGCCGACCCACTCATCTTCCTGACCCCCATGTGCCCGGTGGGCATGCTAGGGAACACTGCACCTACACTCCCACCTCCCTAGGGTTGCAGACACGATTTCCATCTGACTCTTGCCACCTGCAGAGGCTCCTATACCCCAAACAGGGAGGCATGGAGGCAGAGAGCCCGTGGCCGTGCATATGGTTCTGCTCTCAGAACCATAGATCTCACTCTCCTTCCAGGCGTTCTCGGACTCCCCCGCCTGGCTCCCAGGGCATTGCTCTTGGCCAGGAGCCTCCAGAAAACTCAGGGTAATCTCCTTAATGGGTTAGCTTTTACAAAAGACAGGGAGAGACAAGTTGCCTTTATTTTTATCCCAGCCAAAATCCCACCGGGGGGATTTATGAAACAATTACAGATCATGGCTATGTGGTCAAGATGAGGAGAAAGAGAAAATTAGAGGAAGAACCAAAACATTGTCCTATTGCAATAACCTGTCTTAGCCACATAAAGACAGCAGATTTAAGCAAGTCAAATTTGGACCACAGTGGAAATGCTAACAGCAAGTAAGCGTCAGACTAGAGCCTGTTGTCTAATTTAAAATCAAATTTTAAATAAAACCATAGCATCAAGTTAAAAGAGAAATGCAAAAAAGCTTTTTGAAGCCAAGAAAACAAAGTAACATCAACGATTTAAAACGTGCAGCTTCTCAGCGTTACCTCTCTGTAGGCAGAGGGGCCCAGCACGTGATCTCCATCCTGATGGGTCTGGTTATAGAGCAAGGAAACTCAACACCAGCAGAGGACCCAGGGAGGCTGCACTCTGCTTGGTCAACCCTGCCTGAGGCTGTTCCCATAGCAGCTTGACGTGTCCTAGCTCTTAGAGTGAGCCTCTGGCCCAAACAGACCGAGTGCACCATGCTGCTTTGGTAAACTGAGTTCCCTTCAGAATTCTGGATAAACAGAGAGCAGGTGTTCGTGGTTCTCTCCTTCTAAACGAAGTGAATTTTCAAGAAGAGTAATCATGTTTATCCTTGCCTTTCCGTCACATTGTAAACTGTCAGCTGGAACATATAGGATGACTTTCACATTTCAGCATCCTGATTAAAAAATCTAGGTAAACAAACAAATAAAATTCATAAATACATTATTGGAGAGAGTGAAGGAAAATGTCTCCAGGAGTTTCGCAGTGAGGAGAAACAGAAAACTGGGTGAGAATTAGGCAGAGGTTTAGTTTTTGTCTTTTTGCCCCGTTAAGAGAATTAAAAGCATGTGTGTATGCTGATGGCAATGATACCATTGAAGAGGAAAACTGATGAAGCAGAAGAGGAGGCAAGAAGTACTGGAGTGAAGTCTCTGTGAAGGGGAGAGGGAATGATACCCGCGTGCCTGTGGAGAGGTGACCTTAATAGGATGACAGCCAGTTCATCCTTAGGAATAGGAGGACACAGAAATGTGAGCACTGGTGCTGACCATTGAGAGACTCGGGGATGTGGGTCTGAGCAAGGGCTCTTCTAGTCATTTCTGTTTTCCCTGTGAAATGGGAAGAGCATCAGATGCAAGTAAGAAAGTGGGAGAAAGCAACCTTCCAGTGGCTTTGTAGATGCCATTGCCTCCCATTTCCTATGGGTCCTTGGCAGCAAACACTCCCCTTTCCCCTTCATCCTTAATGTCCTTAACCTCTTCCTCTCCATTTACTCCTCTTCTATAAATCACATCTTTAAATTTGTCCCACCTTAAACAACTATAAAAACACTTCTCCAAATTTTATCCACCCTGGCTACTGTCATTCAATGAATTCCTATTCAACAGCTGCTCTTTATCAGACTCTGAGCTTACAGTGAGGATCTGAGACAAATACCACATGGTTCTGTCCCTTGGACACTAAAAAGCCAAAGGCTTATCCTCTCTTCTTCCCTTCATGGATAAGAATCTTGGAATAGTTGTTTATGTTCATTGTCTCCACTTCCTGATTCCTCATTCTCTCTTCTGTTCACTGAAATTTGTCTCTTGGCCCTACCAACTCACTGAACTCTTCTAAGGGATGCAGTGATGTCCTAACTGACAAATCAATCCACTGAGTCCTTTTCAGGCCTTATCAAATGTGGCGAACAGATTCTTAGGTAACCCTCAATGATACCCACCTCCTAGTGGTCACAACTTTGTGTGATACCCTCCTTTGAGTGTGTCCAGGACCTGTGATTTGCTTCTAACCAATAAAATATGGCAAAAGTGATGGGATGTCACTCCTGTGATTACATTACAATATGTAATATTCCACTTTTGCCGACTGAAGCGAAAGATTCTCCTTGTTGGCTTGATGAAGTCAACAGCCATGTTATGTCAGTTCCTGGAACAAGGAAGGGTGGGGGCCTCTAGGTCTTGAGAACAACCCTAGCCGATAGTCAGAAAAAGTGAGGCACTCTCAGTCATGTAGACACAAGGAAATGAAATATGCCAATAACCTGAATGAGCTTCCCCACTCAAGCTCCAAGTGAGAACACAGCCCAACCGTGATTACAACCTTGAGGACAGCTTTGTGAGATCCTCAGCAGAAGGTCCGGTGAGCTTGTGCTCAGACTCCTGGCCCGTGGAAACTGTGAGATAATAAATGAGTGTTGCCTTAAGCTGCTAAATTTGTGATAATTAGCTTTGTGGCAATAGAAAATAACTGTATTGTACATGATTTAAGGAACATTTGTAAGTATTTACCATTTCCTTCCTCTTGAAACTTTCTTGATCCTTTTCTTCTGTAACATCATTCCTTCCCAATTTTCCTGCGAATTCTGCAAAAATTCATTCCTAGTATGGTGTCTGGGCTACTCTCCTCCTGCACTCCTCTTAACCTTAGTGTTCTTCAGAGTTTCATCCCCTTCCTGCCCTCTCTGCATATGGTGGTAGCTCCACATTTATATCTCTAACTCTGAAGTCTTGCAAGCCCAAGATACGTATATGTGATTTCTTAATTAATGTGATGTCTCCACCTGAAAAGAGCGAAACTCTGATAATCCTCCTGTGCAATCTACCTAGGAATTTGCCACCATCACCCAGACCATCCTCCAAACGAAATTTTCATAAGCAACTTTCTAGATCACTCCATCTCTACGATGTGACTCATCCAGAAAAATCTGATTAACCATGTGTTGGTTGATTCTAATTTGTAAGTATCTCCGTAACTTTCCCTCTTCTCTGGCTCCATGGACAACAGCTTGGTTTGCAAAGTCATTATTTCCTGGACTATTTCACTAGCATGATAACCGGTCATAACACTCTAGGCTTGTTCCCATCCGTTGGTTAGCAGACACTGCTTGAGCACTTACCACATGATGGGGTCGGTTCTAGGAGTAGCACTTGAAATAGTGAGCAAGACACATCTGATGATACCCTATGGAGTCCATTATCCACCATCCAGAGAGGCTTATTGCTCAGCAGGGAAACTATAGTCTAACCTCTAAGCTATGCTACCAAGAGTGCCTGTCCATGGAGATAGGGAGCTGAAGCCAGAATGTAGATCAATACGTCATTTACCTCTTCAAGAAAGTCTACTAAAAAAAGGGCCAGATGAACTGAACAGTGTGTTATGAAGTAGTAGATTAACACTCTGATGGATTACATACATGACATCTTGGGCAAGTAACAAACAGTTCGTAGACTGGCAGCAGATCAGTGGGTCACCCTTTGTATAGGACTGCATTAGCGCATCCTCTTTGCTGTTGGCAAAATGACAACTTATGTACTTACCTTATCCAAGGTGAGTCAGTATGATGCCTTTCTCCATAAATTACTCCAATGGATTCTCTTTTGCTTTTCAGATAATCTACAGACTCTTTTTATTAGCACAAAAAAGACCTTAATGAACTAGCCCTTGCCTGCCTCTCTGTTCCTGACTTTGTACATTTTGTGATGCTTCAAGTGTGCTGAGTAATTTGCATTTCTCTGACCTTGACATTTTCTCTCCATTACTTTGTACGTAGTTTCTTCTCTCTAGAAAGTCCTTTACTTTCTCGACTCCTTGCTAAATTCTAGCTTATTCTACATCACTCAGGCCTGGTGCCAACATTCATATGAACTTAAATCCATCCTCATAATATTTTGTATACACCTATATTTTAAATATTATACTATCCTTGGGGATAATTATCACCATTCGTCAGATTGAATTCTTTAAATACAGTGATTTTGTTTTAATCATCCCTGTATGGCCAGAGCAAAGCACAATTCCTGGAGCTTGAAAGATACATGTGAAACAGAGTAAATTAGTTTTCATTTCCTTACATCCCCACCCTTGGGGCTCTCCTTTTTTCTAGGTATCCAGTGCTCTTATATGCCACTTAGCAACAAATATCCCATAGAAGTCTGTCTTGGGTAATTTATTTGCACCTTAGGGACACTATATTAATGTAATACAAAAATTAATGATTAAAATTACATCGTAGCCCACCAACAGAGATGACATTTTGTAGTTGAGAGAATCTCATGCATAACTCATGCCATTAACTCAAATCGTCTCCCCTTTTCCACAGGGAAAGTTTACTTGGGTGAAGGAAAAGGTGAAGAGAAGAGAAAGGGATGGCTTGAGGCAGAAGTAAGGAGTCATTTGTTTCTGTTGTTTGTTTTTATTTCCTTGTGTTTCTGAGGGAGGCACGGCTCTTGTGTTCTATCTGTTCACATCAGCAGGTTCCAGGTAGGAATGGGAACTTTCCCGGTTGGGTGACCAATGCTTCTGATGAGGAGGTGGTTCTGTGAGGGAGCTCCTTCTTCCCCCCATGGTTAGTGAGCATTACTGCTGCACAGGATTTCTTTATATGTATGACATATTAAACCCTACTGCACTTATCTGACCACATCTATTTCATTCTCAGCATAAGCAGACTAAGTATACCATTCTGTAGTAACTATCCTACTGTAATTATTGTCCAATTCTATCCTACTGTAATTATTGTCCAATGTCTTGCACTAAGGGACTTTCACAGTTCTCAGATATAATTTTCCCACTGTACCAGGCAGAAGAAATTGTTTTCTTCCAATACGTCGTCCCAGTAAAGACAGAATAAACATTTTTTAAACAGAACATGTTGCAGCCTAATTTTGTTAGGAATTTGATTTTACTGATTTTGGTTACTTAGGCATACCCTTATACAACCAGGCAAGTGAGTCAATTTAATAGGGAAAATCGTAACCCTAACTGTCCTTGATTCACCAGCGTCACCATGGGGTGGCTTTAGAAACCTCAGTTTTAAAAGAAAAGAATGAAATAAGATCGATTGATGATGAGGTATCTTTTCTTTATATAAAATTTAAAGGATTGTCATCATCACCATGTACACATTTAGCTAATCGACCCAAGGATCTCTTATTCACATACTAACTTATAATACAACTTTTTAAAAGAAAATAATAGTATGACAGTGAACTAAAGAAAAACGATACATTTCTTTTATTCAGGATTAAGTCTATTTGAAAGTATAAAATCTGGGACTACATATTTTATGATTTCATTTATGTAAAATGTCCAGACTAGGCAGCACTAGAGACAGAAAGTAGTTTAGTGTTTGTCTGGGGCTAAGGCAAGAAGGCTATCAGGAGCGACTGCTAAAGGGTAGGGTGGGTACCTTACCCATTTGGGGTAATGAGGATGTTCTGGAAATCGACGGTGGTAATGATCGCACGACTCCAAATATACTAAAACCACTGAACTGTACACTTTAAAGGGGTGAATTTTCCATCTGTGAATTACATCTCAATAAAAAGTGATATGGGGTGATTGTGTTATCTATGTAGTATTTCAACTTGCCTTTGTACTGAAAGCACAGTAATTCTTTTTTTTCTGACTCTGTTCACTATTTTAGGAACAGAAACATTGATATATAGTTTTTTTAATTGACAAAGTGTCTTGGAAACACGGATGTCAGATTTAGAAGTTCTCTATTGACAAAGTATTTATTTATTTATAAATATGTAAGCTGAGATATAATTGCCGTATAACATTGTATTAGTTTAAGGTATACAACATAATGATTTGATATATGTATATATCGTGAAATGATTACTGCAATAAGTTTAGTTAACATCCGTCACCTTACATAGTTAAAAATTTTTTTCTTGTGATGAGAAATTTTGAGATTTATTCTCTTATCAACTTTTTAAATATGTAATACAGTATTTTTAACTATACTCACCATGCTGTACATTACAGCCCCAAAACTTATTTATCTTCTAACTGGAATTTTGTACCTTTTGACTACCTTCACCCATTTTGCCCCTGCCTCTGGCAACCACCAACCTGTTCTCTCTAACTATGAATTTGGGTTTTTTAGATTCCACATGTCGGTGAGATCATACAACATTTGTCATTCTCTGTCTGACTTACTTCGCTTAGCACAATGCCCCCTTATTTCTATAGCTGAATAATATTCCATTGCATATGTACACCACATCTTCTTTATCCATTCATCCATCTATGGACACTTAGGTTGTTTCCATGTGTTGGCTATTGTAAAAAATCTGCAAAGAACATGGGAGTGCAGATATCTCTTTGAGATAGTGTTTTCATTTCCTTCCAGAAGTAGATTTGCTGGATCATATGGTATTTCTATTTTTAATATTTTGAGGAACTTCCATACTGTTTTCCATAGTGGCTGCACCAATTTACATTCCCACCAACAGTGCACAAGTGTTCTTTCCTCCATTCCCTTGCCAACATTTATTTCTTATCTTTTTGATGATAGCCGTTCTAACAAGTATGAGGACATATCTCACTATGGTTTGGATTTGCAGTTCCCTGATGATTAGTGCTGTTGAGTACCTTTCCGTTCACCTTTGGCCATTTGTGTGTCTTCTTTGGAAAAATGTCTATTCAGTTGCTCTGCCTATTTTTAATTGGATTGTGGTTTTTCTACTATTGAGTTGTATGAATACTTATGTATTTTGGATATTAACACTTTATCAGATACAGAATTTGAAAATATTTTCTCCGATTCTGTACGTTGCCTTTTCATTTTGTTGCGGGCTTCCATTGTTGTGTGACTAAAGGTTAAATTTCTAGTTTTCCATAAGGAAGTTTGTCCTTGAATAAATTTGCTAAGACTCTACCCTTCAGTCCTGGTTGGGTCTGGAGCAGGCGAGCAGTAGCCTGGTAAGACCCAGAACCTGCAGGTGACCCCTCCCACCACCATCCCACCCACCTTCTGAAATCCCTGCAAAGTATATCTGATTCACTTTTCAACTCCAGATTTCCCAGAAGAGTTGATCTCTGAATCATTTTGCCCCCAAAGATCACCTATTCATATCTCTTGGGGCACCAATCAGGAAACCCTGCTGGGCTGGTCCATGCTCTGCTAGCTCAGGTTTAGCCTTAATAAATAAATAGCAGGAAATGACCACCATGGCTCTGTAGAATATTTTTTCTTTTAATTCAGAGAAAACTGTAAGCAGAACAAAAAGGTAAAACCATGTAAAAATGAAGAGTATTCAAATATTGACTAAGAACATCATTTGTTATTAACACACAAGTAAGTGTCATCAATTTTTGATTAAAGAGGGAAGTTGTATATTGTAAGATCTTTACTAATTTAAGAACCTATGCCTGTACCTTTTCTTTAAGAATTTAGCTAAAATTAGTTTCCTCTCCATGAAGAATTTGAATACATTATAAAAATAAAAGAATAATTATCTTTCATATAATAAATCAAATTTACATTTCTTTTCACTTCTTGTCTTTTCTTTTTTGACTTTAAGACGATGAAATAGATGCTAAACTCTGGATTAAGGTTTACAAAAAACTAATAGCTATAGCCAGACAGATTACGATAAAATCCCTGTTTTTTTCTGCAGCTTGTAAAGAGTGCTGAACTAAAATATATTTCACATAAGACAGCAAGTACAGCCAATTTCGCAAAAGCCTTATCAGTGTCTGAATAAAAAGGAGCTGATTACATTGCAGTAGCTACACTTTCATGTGCGAATGTTTTATATACACTTTAAAATCTTGTTTAAATTCAAGTGAATAGGAAACCAGCAATATCTTATCTAGTAGCAGAAACATGCTAATGTTTAAAGTGTTTCTTTTTTATCTTTTTCAAAAATTATACTGTAATTAGTATTTCAAAAGCCTGGTTTGTTAAAGGTTTTGAATATGGGAATATAGCATTTTTAGTACAATGTGTTCTAAACAATATATAATCAAGATATTTATTGATAACAGTCACAACACGCTTATTGAAGCATATGTCTTGCCTTCTTGGTCTCTAGGGTGAGCCAAGGTGGCTATGTCGTTCTGGTTCTTGCCACTGTGTCTACCAATGGACTTGCACGTTGCTGATCAGGTGTTACCTGGTATTCATCACACCTTTTAATAAGCTGATTCAAAAACTAGTTTATAATTACAGACAAATTCCTGCTACAGAATACTTTAAAGAAAATGTGTAAGTGATAATTCAACAGAAGTTTATCAATTTGAGAAATGCTAAAGACAAGTGAGTAGTGTAATTCACTTGGGTTTGAAAGTCTTTTCACTGCATAGGAACATGTCCTCATTGTTACCAGCACATATGCACTAGTAGAAGACAATTTACACCAGAATCATCTACTCGCGTTCTGTGAACAGACATAACGCTCACGTGATACTGATTTACCACCAGGGCGGGAATCATGCACGAACAGACGGTGCAGGGGCGACTTCTTGGTTGGTTGGTTTGCACAATATTTATTTATTGTTGTTAACCCTGAGGAAAGTCATTGAAGAGCTGAGGTGGAGACCCCGGGTGGAGCTGCTTCTCTGGTAGGAGGCACTGTGCACGCAGGGAATGAGGTGTCTGGGACACGCCATGCTGTGCGGTCAGCACACATGGGCTCACTCACACCCTCTCCCAAGGCAATGGGAGGGTTTTGAGGGAGGATTTTGTCCATCTCTTTCACCACTGTACCATCAGTGCCTGGAAAAGTGTCTGTAACGTATTCGGAGCTCAGCAAATATTGGTGGAATTAATATCTACTTTGGACAAGGTAAATTTTAAAAGAGATTAAAACTATTTTTGTTTTTTGTTATTTAAATACATCATAAAATCATTTGATAGAGATTTGCTATGCAAATTTGCTTTGCTAGAGATTTTGGTCAAAAGTTTACTTTCTCACTGAGCTCTTTTCTCTTACTTATCTAATGGCTTTTTGATATCTAGGAAAAATAAAATCTCTAAAGTTGACCTCAGAAAATATTTAAAATATAAAAGAGAAATTACCAAAGAAAAGTGTTAAGAAAATAGACAAATAGCCTCCTCTTAGAAATAAATTAATACATTATAACATGTTAATATATCAAAGGAGAAAAAGCAACATCTTGATTAAGGCTGAAAGTCTGATTGATAAAATTATACATCATTCCTGCTAGAAGCTCTTAGTAAGTTGGGAGTTTACAAATGTATATCTTAAACCAAAACCCAGCATAATGATTAATGGTGAAAGACAAGAAACATTTTTATTAAAGTCAGAATAAAATCAAGAACACCCAATACCACTGTTGTTCTTTATTGTTTGAAGGCAACTAGCTAATGTAATTTATTCAAAAAAATGAAAGTCCAATAAAATTTTAAAACAATATTATTTGCACAAAATATTATTTGAAAATGATAAGGGGAAATCCAAGAGAATGAATTCAATGAAATGAGTTCATGAAATGATGAAATGATATGAAAAGAAAATTTAATAAGATGGCTAGTTGAAAATCAATATACAAGATCATTAGGTTGCATATATACAAACAATATCCATTTGTGAATATGGTAGATTAGAAGTCTTAATTTCCAAAAGCAATATTAAGGATAGAAGACCAGGAGAGCAGTTTTCTTTTGCACTAAGCGTTGAACATATAAGCAACTTTAACAAGCCCTCCCTAGCCTGCCCCTGTAGACAGCAGCAATTTGCAGTTCTAGGGCTTCTCACAAGGTAAAAATCCCTATTCTCTCCCAACCCAGAGACAATATCCACCTGCAAATGTACCTTCTGTGAGAGAAATGAGTTGATATGTCTATCAAAAGATTGTATACAAGTGTTCATAGCATCTTTACTTATGATAGCCCCTAACTGGAAACAACCGAAGGATAGAACCAACCCATCAACAGGAGATTGGATAAAAAATTGTGAGATGTTTATACAATGGAATACTACGCAGCAATGAAAAGAAAAAGGAAATATTGATTACTGCATGTGCCCTGGATGCATCTCACAGAAATAAAGATGAGAGAAAAACTAGACATCAAAGAGAATAAGCTGTACAATTTCATTTTATAATATGGATCAAGATCAGACAAAACCAACATATGATGATAGAAATTAAAATAGTGATTGCCTTCAGGGTCCAGATATGAACTAGAAAGGAACACAAGGGAGTCTTCTGGATGCTGGAAATAATATGTATCCTGATCTGGGTGGTAGCTATATGAATGCATGTACGTATATATATACACACACACACACATATGTTTAGATTTGTGTATCTGGATACATGTATATATATATGCATATATTTATGTATACACAGAGAGAAAGCTGGACACATTAGGGTTCTTATTTGGCCCTCCAACTTCTCTTCTTCTTTAACCTACATCCGGTCCAAAGAATCTCCCACAATCCGCTTTTGCACCCATTCCGTCTGAGCCGTAGGTTTTCTAGTATACAGAGAGCATATACTTTGCAAGCTCCTTCTGAAATTTTTTGGGCAACACTCTGCAGTTTTCTTTTTTGGTTTGAGGGTGTTTATCTCCTAGGTTTACTGAAGATTGAAGATGAAGCTTATATTTCTGCTTCTTGTGATCTGAAAGACAATTAGATGATGAAACACTTAGGACTTGGTGACCACTTGGATGTAGGAGGTTGAGGAAAAAAGGAGACATCAAGAGTGATGTGGAAGTTTCTAGTGTTGGACAAACATGTTGATGGCAGCACCAATCAATGAGAAAGAAACACAAAGGACAGAGTTCAGTGGAGGAGATCTTGGGTTTTCTATGGAGCTTGCAGATTTTAAAGTATTTGTGGGCTATCCTCAAGAAGAGATGCCCAGAGGGTATTTGGTCCTGGAGCTCAGAGGAAAGAATCATTTAACAAAGAATTCCACAAATATTGTTAAGAGCCTACAATGTGCTGGACTTTGTACTTGGAACTAGAGACAGATAAGAGGATAAATAAAGATCTGAGCTGGATCCAGAAATTTTAATGCCATCAACATATAAGTGATATTTAAAGAAATGAAAGTATGTAAGATTGTGTAGGTAAAGTATCTTGAAGGAGAACAGAAGGCAGTTTTGAGCAGAGGACCAGGGAACACCCAACCCTAGGGATTAGGTAGAAGAGAGAAAACAGCAAAGGAGGCTGAGAAGTGGACAGAGATGTAAAAGGAAAATTAAAAGGTGAATAAAGTCAAGAGAAAACTGTATTTTAAAAAGGAGATGGTAAAGTACCAAATACTACAGAAAGGACGAAAAAGAATTCATTGAATTTAGCAACAAGGCAGTCATTGGGAAACTCAGAGAGGGACAAAGGCAGAAGCGAGGGATCATGATTCTTATTCATTACTATATCTCCAGTACCTGGAAGATTGTATAAAATCAAGAGATTTGTGAAATTAATAAATGAGTATATTGACAAACAAACAAATTTGAACAAAGCGAAAGATGGAAATAGATTCACTTATTTAATAAAAAAAATCGTTGTGAGGATCTCCATGTGGCAGGACCGATTCTAGGTGCTGGCGTTATAACAGTGAACAAAACGGAAAAGTCGCTCCTCTGAGAGAACTGTACTTTGGCTGTGTGGAGGCAGATGATAAATAAATACGTGATATGTCACAAAGGGATAAACACTGTAAAGCAGGGGGAAAGGGCTAGCGAGCGATGGAGATGAGGATGATATTTTGTATAAGTGCCCAGGGAAGGACCCTGACAAAGTATCATTCGAGAAGAAATTGAAGAAAGTGAGGGAGTGAGCAAAGGAGTCTGCAGAGGGGTCTGCAAGAGTAGAGACCAGGGGAGGGCAGATGAGACTGAAGCTTTGTAGGAACTGGGAGCAGGGCGAGAGCTAGAACAAAGTGAGTGAACAACAGATAGTGGTAGGCAAATAAGTCAGGGAAACAACAGGAAGCACAATCCAGAAGAGCATTGAGGGCCATTGTGAGGGTCTTGAATTTATCATGCAACAAGGCTTCTAGATTTGCAGTAGGAAAGCAGCAAGAGCGCAAGGTCAGACCAGGAGACAAAATGCTCAGCAACAGTGGAGGAACTTTTCCTTCGGCTGATTTAATATGGTCAGAAACTGTCCAAAGAGGATCCTGAGGAATTAGTCCCAGCATTTGCTATTGGATAGAAAAGCAGGGACATTGTCCTCTCAGGAGGGCTGTGCCACAGTCAGGATGGCTGCATTTCTGAGCAACATCTAGTCTAATGACTAGCAGGCCAACGATGAGCCACTAGATTCTCAGGACTTGCACCTGCTGAAGTAGCTGGAGGAGCCCACCACCTGCTACCGGCTTTCCCGGAGGCCAGTCACCTCTCTGTCACAGGGTTTAGTTAATGCCTATGGCCAATCTCATTCCTGCAGCGTCCCCAAGACTAACTGGACTTCTCTTAGTATGTTTGGCTGGGTTTCTCTGATACTCATTATCACCTATAATCACACTTTCATGAAACTTCTCCTGCTTACCCATCTGGTATTCTCCTGATTGTGTTAATTGTCTAGAGGCTTTCTCCCAACCATACACAGTGGTGTTATGGACCTGGACCCTGTTGGCTTGCTAGGGCTGATGTTAGCATTCCTTCTAACTTTGTGTTCATGGGTGTCATACCGGTAGCTTGAAGTCAACTGTGGTGGGAGGTTTTTCACCACAGAAATTGGCAAACACTATAAATCAATGCTTCCTTCCCTCTCCTGAGAGCCAGCTGTTAAACATTTACTAGCATTTAACCAGCAATATGTCTGAATTCTCACAAACTTTCTTCTCTTGACTCTAAGGATACTTATAAATATGCCCTCTAGTAAATGCTACAAAGATCATAAGGCTCAGACTGACAAAAGGGTCACAAGAAAGTACGTGATAGCTCCATTCCACTTTGGCTGTGTGAAGACTTATTTCTCCTTCGTTCCAGCTAGAATTTTGTCCTTGAGACTTCAGTTAATATATAAAAGTTCATCACTTTTCTATACATCAACAATGAACAAGTAGAATTTGAAATTAAAAACACAAGATCATTTACATTAGCAAGTGTAATGAAATACTTAGGTATAAATCTAATATATTTTAACCAGATCTCTATGAGGAAAACTATGAAACTCTCATGAATGAAATCAAAGAACTAAATAAATGGATAGATATTCCATGTCCATGCATAGAAAGACTCAATATCGCCAAGATGTCAGTTCTTTACAACTTTATCCATAGATTCAATGCAATCTCAATCCAAATTCTAGCAATTCACTTTATGGATATCAGCAAACTAATTCTAAAGTTTATTCACAGAGGCAAAAGAACCAGAACAGCCAACATAATATTGAAGAAGAACAAAGTTGGAGGACTGACACTACCTGATTTCAAGACTTATTATAAAGCTACAGTAATCAAGACAGTGTGGTATTGACAAAAGAATAGATAAATAGATCAATGGAATAGAAGAGAGGTCCTAGAAATAGAGCCACATAAACATAATCAACTCTTCTTTGACAAAGAAGCAAAGGCAATACGATGGAGCAAAGACAATATTTTTAACAAATGGTGCTGGACTAACTGGACATTCACATGCAAAAAAATGAATCTAGACATAGGCCTTAATACACTTCACGAAAATTAACTCAAGACAGATAACAGACCCAAACATAAAATACAAAACTATAAAACTTCTGGAAGATAATATAGGAGAAAATCTAGATGACCTTGGGTTTTGTGATGACATTTTAGATACAACACAAAAGGAAAAATCCAAGAAAGAAATAATTTATAAGCTAGACTTCATGAAAATTATTGCTCTGTGAAAGATATTGTCAAGAGAAGAAAAAGATAAGCCATAGGCTGGGAGAAAATATTTGTAAAACACATATCTGATAAAATATGTTATTCAGTATATACAAAGAACTCTTAAAACTCAACAATAATAAAACTAACAATTTGATTTTAAAAATGGGCTAAAGACTTTAGCAGACATCTCCCAAAGAAGATGTACAGATGGCCAAAAAGCATATGAAATGATGCTCCAGATCTTACGTCATCACGGAAACACAAGTTAAAACAGCAATGCGATACCACCACACACCTATTAGAAATCTTAAACACTGACAACCCCAAAAGCTGGTGGGAATGTGGAGCAACAGGAACTTTCATTCATGACTGGTGGAAATGCAAAATGGTACAGCCACTTTGCATCACAGTTTGACGGTTTCTTAAGAAACTAATCATACTCTTAACACACGGTCCAGCAATTGCACTCCTTGGTAGTCAAAGAAGTTGAAAACTTATGTCCACAAAAAAACCTGCACACAGATGTTTATAGCAACTTTATTTATATTCACCAAAACTTGGAAGCAACCAAGGCGTCCTTCAATAGGTGAATGGATAAATAAACTCTGGTCCACCCAGACGATGGAATATTGTTCAGTGCTCAAAAGGAAGGAATGAACTATAAAGCCATGAAAAGACATGGAGGGAACTTAAATGCATATTACTCAGTGAAAGAAGCCAATTTGAAAGGGCTCCACACTGTATAAGTCCAACTATATAACATTCTGGACAAGGCAACACTACGGAGACAGTAAAAAGATCAGTGGTTGCCAGGGGTGAGTGCGGAGCAGGGGATGAATAGCAGGAGCACAGAGGACCTTTAGGGCAGTGAAAGCATTCTGTATGACCCTACAATGTGAATATATGTCATTAAATTGGGAGGGCTATGCGTGTCAGAAGACAGGGGTTATAATGGGAAACTCTGTACCTTCAATTCAATTTTGCTATGAATCTAAAAGTGATCTAAAAAAATTAAGTCTATTAAAAAATCCTACCACAAAGAAAGAAAGTGTTCAAATCAAACACACACACACACACACACATCACACACACCACATACACACACCACACACACACACCATGGGGACAAGTCAAAAGGACACAGGAGGCAGCCCAAAGGGGTTCTTTACTGGACTCTTTACTGAAGGACAAGCAGAACAAAACACAAAGATTCCGCAAAGAACATTATCGAGACATCTGACAAATTCAGAATGCATATGGCAAATGAAAGTATTGTATCAAGGTTAAATCTTCTGAATTTGATAACTGCACTATGATTACATAGAAGAATGTCCCATTCTTAGGAAATATACTTTGAAATATGAAAGTTTCAAGGAGCTTGATACATCCATCCTACCCTCAGGGAGTCTGAAAAAAAAAAGCAAATACAAATTAAGGCAATTGTTAAATAATTGGTGGATGTAGCTAAAGATTATTTGAGAGGTCTTTATATTGTTCTCTAATTTTTCTAAAAGCATAAACCTATTTTGAAATAAAACCAAATTAAAAATTAGAAAAACAAAAACCCTTATCTTCATTTCCCATGTTATGAAAAGCAAATAATAGACTACTTCCCGACGGAGCTGAGCTCACAGTTTGCTGCGTCAACATGCAGTGTCACCAATATAACACATGCGCTTGCCCCCAGGAACGAGGTGCTGGGAAGCTGGCGTCTGCTGGGGGCGTGGCCCAGGCTCCTTTATGCTTCATGTGCCCGCAGTGATGTTGTTCTGCTGACAGCCTTTCTTTAGTTCTTCACGTCAGATGAAAGGGATCAGACAGCCTTTACTTCTTAGGTGGAGTGAGGTAAATTAGACAGTATAGAGCCGAGCACGCAAAGTGTGAGTGGGTGAGCGTGTGTGCAGCGCTATTTGTCTTTCTCAGCTTACTCATGCTAAATGTATATCTAAGCTGGTTAGATTTCACCTTCACCTAATTAACAACTGGTGATTACCTGATGGCAGCTACTCAGAGATGAAGACAGAAAAATAAAAAGAACTTAGTCTTTCTAGGACTCCTGGACAAATGCCAACCCTTTAGCAGTCACAGGGACATCACAGTGATTTCTCAGAATCCAGCATTTTCTCTGGAGGCGTTAGCCCCTAGGTCTACGTTTCTAGGCCAGATAACATACTTAAAACAGGATGTTGCAAGGTTTGGGCAGAGGCCCTACACTTCAACCAAAATACAAGAGTAACAGTCGCCAAGAAACTGCATGTGATAACAGGAATGCTTGGAGATGGTAAAGATTTTCTGCCAGCCCATCATCCACCTTGTTGATAAAAAGGAGATGGAATGGAAAGTATCAGAAAGTGAGGAATTGTTGGACTCCTATGGCATTCTCTCTGTTCCTGTGTGAGAGGGTAGGTGGGCTTCCCTTCAGCTAACATCAAATGAGAGGGGGCTCTAAGAGCATCTTTAGGAGGCTTGGCATGTGCCCCTGCAGTGTGAGGGACAGAGCAACTGATACTTTCACACACCACAAAAGCATAAAGGCAAAATCTAGGAGTGGAGCTGCCAATGGGATGCTTGGAAAGCAAAGCAATGTGAGCGTGTGGGAAGCAGCTAATACTGTCACAGCAAGAGGAAATGTGTGAGTTTGGGGGACAAACTGTGAACTCTGCAGTTGGGGGCTGGCATGGTGTTAGCTTAAAAGGGATCCCACTCAACAGAGCATGCCTAGAGGAGGAAAGAGATCCCCCCCAAAGAAGGATGGGCCTCAGGAAATTCAGGGCAGAATGGTAAGTTTTAAACCACCAGTAAAAGAGGCTTGAGTCAAAGAAATTCCAACAGGAGGACCCCAGCTGGAGATATTCATGAAAGCCAAGAGAGAAGGCCACTGAAAAAAAAAAGACAAAGTGAGTTTTGGACACAACACATCCATCACCCCTGCAGGGAACCACTGCCAGGTCATAACTAGAGACTAGATAGGATGGGGTCGATCCCCCCATTCTGCTCCCCATCCTGGACCTCATCCCAGAGAAGTCAAGCGTGGAAAGCAGAAGATGAGGAAAGAGAGAGTGTGAAGAAAGAAGCCAGCCAGCCAGACGCCTTTCCTCCTTTGCAGACGTCTAAGGCTGAAGCAGGCCAGGGCTGGGGCAGGGAGAAATTTAAATTGGATGAGGGCTGGGGAGTTTGACTGGGTACTAGCAGGGACACTTCAAAAGCCAAAATGAGACTGCACTTGTGACTTACAGAGCCTGGGAAAGCTGCAGGCCTGCCTGAGTCTCCTCCAGGAGCCAGGAAGACTGGGTCAGCTGAGTAACTCTTCTGGGAGACGGGCTGTCTGCACCCTTGAGAATCCAGCAGGTTCAGGAAAGGGAGTAAATACTTAATATCTTCCCTTGGAGACCCCACAGCAATTTCAACATCAGGATCCCCTGAACTGTCCATTGTCCAAATCTGATCTCCTCTTATAATCCCTGTGACAGTGACCAGAATGGCTACCCCAAGTCAGAGGCAGTGATGTGAGGCTATACAGCACCACCCGATTTTCTACCTCCAGGCTGATGTAACTGAAGTGAATTATTTGGCACCACTGAAAGATCTTTGTTGTACTGAAAATCAGTTCATACCAGTTCTTTTTAACAAATCACCTAAGATTTAGCTTAGAACCTTGTGCCCTTCGTGGCGAGTTCCTATACACCTATCTCATGTAAACGCTCCTCTGACTCCCCTCCCATGGGCACAGTTCACTCCAGCACCACTGCGCCTCCTGGGGCTCCCCAAATATATCATGTTTCATGACTCTGAGGCATCATATATTCTGTCGGTTCTACTTAAAATGGTTTCTCTCCCCTTCTTCAAATTCTATCTCATCCTACAAAACTCAATTTAAGCATCATGATTTTATAAACCTTTCTTGACACTGCATTCTAATTTATGTGCTCCAGCTTAGCCCTCCCATCAAAATCTGCATTTTACTTTATTACAGCCCTTATATACTGCCCGGAGAAATGATTTACTTAGTCTGTCCTTCATGCTTCTGCATGTCTTGTTTGAGATTGCGTTTCCATGCCCAGCACAAAGCTTGATGCCAATGAAATGTTTGCTAATTGTTTGTTGAATAGATGAAAGAGGGAATAATGGGTGAATGGTTCTGTTAATGCAGTATATTATTATTATTATTTACAGCAATAACTTATGTTCAACAATGCTTTGTAGTATGTAAATAAATATGCATTTTCCTAGAAACATTTTTTTTCCAGAACCACTTGCAAGTAAGGGGCCAACATATTGCCCATCAACCCTGAATACTGTAGTGTTCCAACAAGAAAAATGCAAAGCACAACACACCATCCGGATCAGGAAATTAATGCTGATATATGACTACCTTAAAATCCTCAGGCATCATACAGGTTTTGCCAACCGTGTCAATAAAGCCTTTTATATCAAAGGATCTGATGCGGGCATGGCAGTTAGCTGTCCCATCTTTTCAGTCTTCTTCAGTCTGGAAAAGTTCCTCAGTCTTCCTTTGAATATCATGATCTTGATGCTTTTGAAGATTACACCACCATTATTTAGCAAGGCAGTCCTCCATGTGAATCTGTCTGATACTTACTCATGATTTCATGACTCAGGTTATGGGTCTTTGGCTGGAATATTGCAGAAGTGAGACTGTTCTCATTCCATCCTTCAAGTGGCACACAATGTTGATTTGTCCACACTGATGATGTTCACTTTGATCATGGGTTAAGGTGGTACCTTCCAGGATTTTCCATTGGTAAGCTATTCTTTTCTCCTTTATATTCTGTACATATTTTGTGAGGATACACTTTGAAAATACGTAAATAGTTGTTTCTTCATCATGCTTTCAAATTATTAACTTGTTTTTAGCTGTGTGTACTCAGGGTCTCCATATTTATTCAGTGAGTTATAATCTGTTACTCTCATTATTTCAGTGCTCCACTTGTCCTTGAGTTGACCAGTGCAGTCCCTTCACATTGGCTTCTGTGTCCTTTTGACATTTCCACCATGCTTGGAACACTTCCTTTTCTTCTGGAAAAACAAGCCTTTACAGGTTCATCTTGTAATTTTTTTGCTCCAGCCCTGAAACCAACCATTTCTCCAAAGAACCTTGGTTCTTTATGGTGGAAAACGGGCACTAAGTCTGCTCATTCTCATTGAGGTGTCTCAGTCTCTCTCGGGAGACAGAGCAAGGGGAACACACACACACAATTACGTTTATATTTATTCCTATATCTAGCTACATATGTTGAAAACCATGAGTTCATACTAATACATCCAACTCCGTCCGATCCAACGTCACAAGAAGTTTATTCTAGTCTTCTCATTTTCCATTTTAATATCCCCTTTCTCTGACAATTCAAAAAAAAAAAACCAAATAATTCTAATCGTCCTTAAGATCTTTACTTTTTGTTACTCTCCCTATATATTGCCAATTTCCTGTGTCCACTGCTACCCTCTTCCCTACACGAATGCCCTCCTCAACCTGCTTGGGCTTCAACCTCCAGGGCAGGCAACCCCTCAGGGTACACAATCTTTTCCCACTGCTGGGGCTGACACTCCATGACAGACAGCTCCTTTTCATTTGAGTCGCACCACCACACTCCAGCTCTGCACCTCCTCTCTGGGCCACCGTGGTTGCCCATTCTCCACTGCCACAACAAGTGACTACCTTGCTTTAGCCAACACAGTGGCATTAGGCTTGAGTGTTTCAGCACAGGAAGGATAGGGAGGAAGAAGAGGAAAACCTATTAAGCAATTTTAAGTGGCAGAAGAAGTAAGAAATCCAGGGCTTTCAATTCTAATTTGATTGTCCTTCAAACAACTCCCTGGTATTTCTACAGTCGTAGAAGCTAAAGGGTCTCAGTTGGCTTAATCTAGTGAAGCGTGAAATAGCCATTTGCCTTAATGGGTTTAATGGCTAATTTCAGGAAAACAAAATTCTACTTAGGTTTTTCTTAAAGAGGTGTTCAAATTGAAGAGGCTCACTCAAAGCATTAGTTACTTAAGTTATTTCCAATTTTTCCTTAACAAGAAATATTTCAACAAATATTCTTGTAAGAAAAATCTGATAATTTCCTCAGGATAAATTCCTAGAATTAAAATAAACTGCTGGTTCAAAGAGTGAATATTTTTAAAGCTGTATATATATACACACAGTTATATATATATAAAGCTGTGTATATGTGTGTGTATATATATATATATAGCCCTAAAAATACATGTTTTACTATGAAATATATAGAAAAGCAAAGCAAGTAAAGAACCATCTCTTAACACCAAGAGGAGAATCATACACCTGTATACTTCTATCTTGATTTATCACATTTAAATATACTTATTCAGAACACCTATAACTGTGTCTCACACAGAATAGACACCCCCATAAATTTGTTGAACAAATGGTGCTTTCACAGATAGCACATTATATATGTGTGTATATGTAGGTGTATGTGTATGTATTTATACAGTATACATATACATACACATATAGCATTCCATATGTACCAAATATGAAAAAATGTGAATACATATGAATAGACTTATGACACATATATTATGCTTTGCAGACTCTGCCAACGTTTACTTCATATAAGCTTGGATCCCTTTGTCATTTGTTTCTCATTGGCTCCCAATTTGCCTTTCCTTCCAGAATGGTCACTTTCTCTCTCTGGCATAGGACTGCCCTCAGCCTGCTGGATGTTGCTCTATCTACGTGCCAAGACATCATGGTGCCTGGGTTTACGAGTTCCTTGGAGGAATCCATAACTAATGACAGAGGGGCAGGAAGAAGAAATGCTCCAGTCCCCTTGCATCTGAGTGGGACAACTCAGTGCACTGCACACAGTGTCTAGAGCTCTCTACAGGACTGCCCAAAAGTGGTCCTCTACGACTCTGCTTGATGCTGAATCCTTGATGGGCCTTCTTCCCTTCCGGGCCCCAATACCCTACTCCATCATGGTTTTTCCTGGAAACACATCCTAAGAAATCACTTTCACATGAATCTTTATCTGTGTGTCTGCTTGTGGGAGATCCCATTTAAGACTGCTTTTGAGCCTAGTTTTACCACATAGATTTATTGTTAAAGAATATTCACTTGGAAATATGTTAAGATGTTAATTAATGCTGTAAACTATTCTATCATACAAATATAACATATTTAGAAGAAAGCAATAATTGGGCATTAATTTTAGTTCTAAATTTTCACTTTTGCAATGTTTCAGTGAACATCCTTATACCCAGAAATTTGTGAATAGTTTTTATTATTTCATTAGCATGTATTTCTACAAATAAATGTTGAGGCAAAGTGATAATACTATCCAATTGTCTACTCCATTAATACAATACTAATTTTCCAGCTGTGTATAAAAATTTCAGTGTGCTTACACTGTTATCACAATTAGGTGTTTTTAAAGTACAAAATATTCACAATTTTATAAGTATGACATAGTATCTCATTATTGAGCTTCTTTTATTATTAGAAATTTTATTTATTTTTGGCTATTTGTATATTTTCTTCGGATAATTTGCTATAGATGATTGTTGCTCATTTTCTATTTCATTGATTTGAAAGGGCTTTAAGTTTATTAAAAGTATTAATTCATTGTCCCTTGTATGTGTGTAAATATATTTTTATTTTCTTAATGGGTTTCTTTATAATGAGAGACATAGATAAGAGTTTAAATCTTTAAGTATTAAAGTCTATTAATCTTGGGTAGTACTTAAATTACCTTTTCCCCACCAAAATGGTATGTAAATATCAACTTACATATTTTTCAAACAATTTTAGAATTATTTTGGTATAAAGATGATACATGTATCTAATTTCTCCCCAAATGGCCTAGTTTTTACAACCCTATTTACAGTCTATCCTTGCTCTATTGATTTGAAATAACACTTCTATCGTATACCAAATTCTTAGACATATTCAAAACTACTTCTAAATATTTTCTCTATTCCAGTAATCCAGTGTCTTATCTAGTCCAGGTTTTAATTATTTCTTTATAATATCTTTTGATATCTTATAGGACATGTGTCTCATTAATTTGTTTCTCTCTTCTTCCCAGTATATTGTTTTAGAAGAACTTTAGAACTGTATTGTATATTTTTAGAAAAAATAACAATAAAAAAATTTTATTGGAATTGTAGGAAATGTATGCTTTAGTAGGGCATAAATTGATATTTTTTTGTATGTGAGGAAGATTGGCCCTGAGCTAACATCTGTGCCAATCTTCCTCTATTTTATGTGAGGTGCCGCCACAGTGTGGCCTGACAAGCAGTTCTAGCCCCGCACCTGGGATCTGCACCTGTGAACCCCAGGCTGCCAAAGCGCAGCGTGCAAACTTAACCACCACACCACTGGGCTGGCCCCAATATCTTTTATTTTTAATACTTTTCTTTTATGCCTCTACTAAATTTTAATTCCAGAAAAATGTGTAATGTCAATGTCACAGAACATTGGTCAAAGATTTTACTGTTAGTATTGTTTCTAATTGATTTATGTTTTTGTTTTTTAACTTAGTCTTTTTTTCTGAATACTTTTTGCTTATTGTTGTTCTATAGAAAAACTATTGACTATATGTACATAAATTTTTAACCAGTATGCTTACTGAACTCAAGCATTCTTTCAATCACGTTTAATTTGATTCTCTGGGGTTTTACACATAGCAACTATTTTTCTGTGTACTGTAACTTTACCTCCTGCTTTCAAAGATTACATGCAGCAGTGATGGATGCTAGCAAACTGCTCACTTCATCCTCCACCCCTCCTCTCACACACGTTTCTTAGTAGTAAAATGCTACTTTTTGTCAGGGATGACAAATCAAAAACACTGAGGATCCAAGAGTAAGAGACAGTTCTGGAAAATGAAACATGCAGGCAAGTTCCGGACTTTGCTTTGGCTTTATTGACTATGGGAACTTGAACAAGTTTGTCTGAGGAGACCCCAGAGACCCCAGGTGAGAGATGTGTCATAAAATCCAAGATAACAGCCACAGAGAGCGAGCCTGAACTTATACAAGGGTTCTGTCTTGGGAAATCCAAAGGGCATTTAGTGAGAAGAGATGTGTGCCAATTCTAACACCAGACATTTGACATGTTGCTATGTGTGTTCTACCTCTAGATGAAGTCTTGACAGACAGAGGGCGAAAAAAGTTCAATTACTATGAAATAACTCATAAATACTAGAGGTGTTCAATAATAGAACTGGTTGCTGCCTAAACTAGAAACACCCCAAACCTTGGCACAGCTCACGTGGAAGCTTAGGAAGAAATGCTGTAGGATAGTTTTCTCCAATGAGTAAACTGGATGCCCTCAAAGCCAGAAATTATGGTCCTGATTCTTAAAATGTTATTATGTAAGCTTTAAAATATCACTTTATTAACTTTATAAAGGACGAAAATATAAAATTATGTATAAATATAAAACAGACTTCTTCAATCAACATAACTGCAATGCAAGGTGGGAAGTTTGGTCCAGATGTGGACTGATTACACCACTCGATGCTCAGATGAACCAAGTAAATGGCCTCATCCCGAAATGTATGTTTACATTTTTGCTATTATGCAAGCTGAAAACTGGACTCAGTCAAAGGTGAGCAGCTATGATATTTTCCTCAAAAAATAAAAAGCAAGGCTTGTGAATTAACTCTTGTCTACTCTGACTGTCTGTAAACAGCTCTCAACACCTCTCATTGAAAGATAGAAGCTGCTCCTGGCATCATACTCCCATTTTGTCTTATTCACCCATCTTCTCTTCAACCACTGACCACTGCATTGTCCAGCTTCTCAAGACAAAGAAATGTCCACATTTGATTTATCAGTAAAACTCATATGTTTCTATTTTGTTTTATTTAAAGTAGGACAGATGCATGTCCTACTTTAGAAATATAATAATTCAGAAATATAGAAATATAATAAAAGGAAGAAAGTTAGTAAATAACCATGCCAACAGATACTGGCAAGAATTTAGAAAAGCTAAAAATGTAAGCATCATGGAAAAAAGCTAAAAATGTAAGCACCCTGGAAAAAACTAATAAGCATTTATTTCAGCCAGGCTGCTTTGTGATTAGAAATGGGATATTGCTCAGCTTGAACTTCTGCCATTGGTAGAGAAGACTGGAGTCTTTTGAGATTGAATTATATTGGCTTGGGTCTAAATTGCCACTGAATAAATTGTCTACGAATGGATTCAGTTCTCACCCCCATCCTGAAGCTTCCATGGATGACACTGATCTCTCAGCAGATGAACTACTGATTCTATTTGACTTTCAAGTATATTACAACTTTCTCTATATTGGTTGGAAATGCTAGCAAAGTTTATGCATTTTTGTTTTTTACCTAGGGAATTTTATTTTGTAAACATAACTGTGTATTATTGTAGATGTAGTTGGTAATTAATTTCTGTCTCTTTGATATTTGAATCAGAGATGGGAGTAGAAGTCACAGCCCTAGAAAAAGGTATCTTTCAGCTTAGACCAGCTCCTGGCTGAAATTCCTATTATAACTGAATAAGATTAAGCTCACATTGAATTTGTATTTAGATAACCTTGTCACTTTCCATTACCTAATTCTAAACAGTTATGAATAAGTGAAAGCCCCCATTGTCCTTCACGGATTATGCCAATGTCAGGGAAATAAACAGTGTCTACACTGACTTGTGCCATTATCACATTGCCTTCAGCAGTTAGATTCCATTTAAATACGATTGGTAAACTATTCTCAGATTTTCTGTAGGATCAAAAATTACCACCGAAGCTTCTTTGTTGTAACACAGGTTAGAGTCCACGCCTGTAATTAATTTGGACTTTGCAAATTTGAAATTTTCATTCTCCCCAGTGAAACTATGCTTTTCTTAACTGCACAGCACGGATGCTTATGTTTAACCCAGCAGTCTCCAGGAACCAGGGTGGTTGTGTAACAGACATGTAGGTTGTAAGAAAGAGGCTAAAGCTCATATTACAGTCATGGACTTGACTATTGAACAGCAATTACAACAACTAATCATGGCACTCTTCAATAAACTCTGTGGATATGCTTTGAAAAATCACCAATCTAGCAGCATACACAATAGATATCATAATCACTACAATTATCTCTGAATATTGAGAATGGCCATATCATATCCAAAAACTCTTTTAAAAGAAGGTAGTAGTTTTTTTAGCATGCTAGATCAGGGGTTGGCAAACTATAGCCTCCAAGCCAAACCCCAATGTTTTTTGTGTGGCCTATAAGTTATGAGTGGTTTCTACATTTTTAAATGGTTGGAAAATGTCAAAAGAAGAAGAATATTTCATGATACATGAAATTTATAGGAAATTCAAATTTCAGTGTCCCTAACTAAAGTTTTGTTGGCACAAAGCCATGCTCATTTGCTTGTGTATTGTCTATGGCTGCTTTCAGGCTACAAACGCAAAGGGCTCCAACCAGCAACTGAATCAGTCTACATACAGAACAAATGCCCTGAGATTGTCCCCATCAAAGCCTCGCCAAAAGGCACATAGGATTGTCATTGTTTGTCTTCATGATGAGTTGAGCTATCGGTCTGTGCCAGCTGGGCAGCTAATTAGTTACAGGGGTCCCTTTGTGCTCTAACAACTGGGAAAATGTCACCAGGTGCTGCCACTCCTGTGACCAACATGTTCCTCAGAGGGAACTATATTGGAGAAGGAGTTAATAGTGGCTGTTATCATCAGAAACTGTCTTTAAGCCCTTTTTCTCACAAGCAAATCACTTTGTTATAATTGGATGGATAGTATATAATGTCAAAATCTATATTTGCATCTTTGTTTTAGAAAGTAGTTGCTTCTGACTCATCTATCTTTCCTCAGAGTTACTGATACATCATAAACATGCATCTCTCCCTGGTTTACGGTTTGCACAGATGCTGTGAATCCTGGTCCTGCGTTCATCCTGCTGGTGCATTCAGCTAGTTTTAGGTTCATTCTCCAAGTCACTTAAAACCACAGGCTGGTTTAAGGGAGTTGAGTTAGGTAGAGATAAGCATATCCCTGGGCTGTGACACACTGTGACATTGTGATTTACAGTATATAGTATAGTATATAGATATATAAGAAATCTATATTTTATCTTCACCGTCATTTCTGGCACCGAGCTCCTAAAACTCTTGGAATTTCCTAAGTGATGAAAGCCATAAAGGTGTCTTTTGTTATGTTAATTAGGTGACTTGTAGAAAGCACCTGAGGGTGGGGGCTGGTTGCCAGGGGAACCAACCAAGAGTAGAGGGTTGGAACTTTCAGTCTCACCTCCTGATTTCTGGGGCAGAGAGACAGAATGGAGTTTGAATCAATTACCAATGGCCGTTGATTTAATCAATCATGGCTATGTAATGAAGCCTCCTTAAAAACCCAAAAGAACTAGGTTCAGGGATCTTCCAGGTTGGTGAACACCTGGAGATTTGGGGAGAGAGGCAAGATCTGAGAGGACATGGAAGCTCCACGGCCTGTCCCCACACCTTGCCCTACGCATCTCTTCCATCTGGCTGTTCCTGAGTTTTATCCTTTCATAATACCCCAGTAATCTAATAGGATGTTTCTCTGAGTTCTGTGAGTCACTCTAGCAAATTAGTCGAACCCAAAGAGAGGTCATTAAAACTTCGTCTGAAGCCTGTTGGTCAGAAGCACAGGTGACAACAATTGCAATTGGCACCTAAGTGGAGGGCAGTTTTGTAGGACTGAGTCCTTAACCTGCAGAATCTGATGCTGTTTCCAGGTAGATACTGTCAGAATCAAGTTGAACTGTAGGACACGGAGCAGGTGTTGCTGAGAACTGCTTGGTGGTGTGGTGGTGGGGGAGGGGGGGGGCCCACACCCACACGCCTGCATTGGAATTTGGTGATCAGAACCATCTTTAATACATACTAATCCCTGAGAAATGACTTCTGAGGTCTTCACACTGAAGGTCTATATGCCAAGAGCACAACAAAGAACAATTCAGGAGAAAAATTCTAAATAGGGCATTCCAATTCTTTTTCCTTCTGCTGATTATAAATTTCTTATCACTGTCAGTCTTCCTATTTCTGAAGGATTCCATGTCTATTTGCAATTTTCTAAACTTCAGATAAGAGACAAAACAATAGAGAATCACCCCAGAGATAACATGCCCTCCCTGCCCCCCTACACACACATCTTACCAACCCAGCCAAAAGGAGCTCAGTAGTGTCCACACAGCCTCTGCGTGGTGGGGAGCTCACAACCTTCCAGGAAGCTCATTGCAGTTTCATTATCTTTAGGTACTAAATCTCCTCCCTGCTTTTTTTTTGCAACCCTGTGGGTTTCATCTTCTGCCCCCCAAAATAACACATGATTAAGTATAACCCCTTTTTTACAGCATGACACCTTGGCATATACAAGGCAATTATTACGTTTCTCTCAGCTTTCACTTCCAAATTAAGCTTTCCCCTTTCTCTCAGCTCTTCCTGGTAGATCCCCATTTTCAGATGCTTCTGCAGCTGGACCACCCTCCTTTGGACACACCAGAGCCTGGCAAATTTGGCGTGGAGTAGCTAGGAACAGAAATCCCTTGTACACTAATTATGCTAGGGCTCTTTAGAGACGCCATTGCGTATTTTGCTTAATTACACACCTTCTCAGCACCTGTTTTCTTGGCAAAATACTAAAAATGAACACAAAGCCTGATCAAGCTGGTGCCTTTTTGGCACAGAATTTTTCTCCTAAACTCTTTGTTAATTTACAGAGGAATCTGTAAGGACTTTGAACTCACTCTTTCACTATTTCACAAAAACATGGTCCAAAGTACCATTCAAGGTAAAAACAAAGTACTTCTTTTCAAGCTACTTCATCATGTGTGGGACACTTTGTAGAAGTAAGAAGATAGCTTAAAGAAGTGAAATTAGTTCACAATTACTTAGTATGGAAGAGCCAAACACTGACAAATTCAATGAAATTACGATGTGCTGATTTCAAGACAATTTACTAACCAAGTCCTACAGGGATTAACATTACACTGAATTTATTATTCATCTTTATTTTTGGCTGGGAAAATGAGGACAAACAGCAATAGCTTTGTTATTTCTGAACTGATCCCAATTTGGAAACTGCTGTAAGCACCACCAAGGAAAGGAATCTAATGGCCAAAATAGAACAAGGGAAGTTAAAAAACACACACGGGAAATAACAAGGTAATGTTTAGCCTGGGTAATTCGAGTTAATAGATCTAGGGACCAGCAATCTGGATCACAGTCGATCAGCAGGGGAAATACTTAGAAAGCCATGAGCAGCAGTGCTGGAAAAGACCTGCTAGATTGCAAAATAGATAGGAGTTTGCAACTGAAGGGTAGGCGAATCCAGTGTGGCTTCAGCTATAACCAAGGAATCATCATCCCCTGAGGTGTATAATCCTTCTGTCTGTCATACCAGAGAAGCCTGAGAATTCTAAGTAGACAGAAATGAACTCTATGACATTCAGTGCACCACAATGACATGAAGATGTGATAAAATTTGAGAGATACAGCAACGTGAATATCAGAGGAAGAAAAGAATTCACTTAGAAAATATTTTAAAGGAATGGAGAATCCTCTAGCCTCATACTTTATGTGTGGTGGAAAAAATGGTGAAGATATTCTTTAGGGGATGTTTTTCCAAGAGCACAATATTATGCAAATAATTTAATCACATGCAAATGATAGATTCAGACTCAGAGCACGAGCGATTTGCATTCCTGTCTCTAGATGTGAGGCTTCCACCTGAAAATATTGGAAAGATGTAAACAGGAAGGAGGAAAACGGGTTGATCCTGTGCAGAGGCAGAATTAGGGGCTGAAATTCAGAAATGACAGCATATTGAGAATGCATGTGTTTCAAGATAAGTGGTTTAAGTATTCTGCCTTATTTCAAATATATAGCTGCTTATTCCCATTTGCTTTAATATCGCTAGGCACATTGTGCAAGACAGATGGCCATAATGGCCTGCAACACCAATATTCAAAATTCCCTGACCAACTGTAACAATAATGTCCTTTCAAATTTTAATAACACCTGTCACCCAGGGGACTCATGACCCTCCTCGAGTTTCATTACACGCACCGTTCCCACAAGGTTGGTTGTCTGTTTTGCTGCTCTCTGCCAGGGAAGAATCATATTAGGGGTGTGCAAATTGGCTAATATTATGATTCAAATTAGTTAAAATTTTAAAAAGTATTTTGTATAATCGTTGAACTCATAATTCCTTACACATAGGTTTATAGTATATTTAATTATCATATTATTTTTTACTAAACTGCACCTTGAAAATTAATGTATTTAAAAGTGAATTCTAACCGTGCTTTACCCTTCAATCAAAAGCAAAAAGTAATGTCTTCTTATGTATTCAAATTGGACATGAAATTTTTCTCATAAACTCTTTGTTACTGTACAGAGGAGTCCATAAGGACTTTGAACTTACTCTTTCACTATTTCACGAAAACATAGTTATCTCCTTGAATGCTATCTCCTTGGAAATGAGAGCCGAAGGAAATGGGGACACCTAGATTACTCACGTGGGGACATTTAATGGGATAATGGGTCCATGGAGTTATTAAACAAAAACATTACTACTGAAGGATACGGAGGGTAGTTTCCTCTCCACACCGTCACATGCCTTTTATCAATTCCACTTCTCTTGTTCCCCTGTCACCTCCTGCTGCCTACCTCAACCTTCCCCCAAAACCCTAGGGCTTATTCTTATGCTCGGGATAGCCCGTCACTGGATAATGAGCACATTATTAATGGTTAGTATTTGCTTTGAACAGAGCAAATGCCTATCTGTATTCCTCTCATATGGTTAATGTTAAGTTCTCACAATCTTACATATAAATATGTGTGTGTGATTTATCTAAAAAGTATATGACCAGCTGGTCACATCAGTTACTTCATTGAAAGTATAGAAAGTAACTTTGAGTCTTTGATTGGTTTTTTTTCACATGCAACTTGGTGAGTAGAGTATTGTTGGACAGGTTGTTGGCAGTCTGGACTGGATTTTTTTCCTTAACAATTCCACAGTAACAGCAACAAAACAATAAAAAGGGCAGCTAACATGTGCATGCCATTCCCCGTGCCAGTCATAGTGACGAGTGCTCTGCCCACTTTAGTTTAGAGGAAGCCTATGAAGCGGGTCCTGTCACCAGCTCCATGTTAGAGGTGGGTAGACTGAGACACAATGGAGTGAAGGATCGCACTCAAGGCATGCGGGTACCAGGTGGAGCCCGTCACTCAATGCTATGCTATGTCAACCATGGAAAGAACATCAACCCAGATGCCCGGAGTGGCTTCAGGGTTTGCAGGACCCATTTTGCAGTGCAAAATGAAATGAGGGGCCCTTCTTCAAAACTGATTAAGAATTTCACAACGATGACAGAATAGCATTAAACCAAGCAGCAGGTCCTTCTAAGCATGTGCCCTCTGCAACTGTGTGGGTCTCACACTGTGGGCAGCTCTGCTGATTAGCTTCAGCTTCCTCAGCTAGAAAGGGGGGTCGACCTGCAGCGAGGCACCCTTACTTTCAATGATTCCATGATGGCAAGTGCATCCTGACGCGATCCTCATTTCTCTTGTGAACAGAGGAGAAAGGCAGCTGTGGGTCCTCAATCTACAAATACTTGACTAGCTTTAAACAGGAAGATAAAATTTGGCTTCCTGGTTATATTATATTCCTGTGTCCATATGCAACCCCGAAGTTGCCTTGGTTGATCCTTTCATCGCACACACGAGCACACACACAGATATACATTTTTCTCAATATACATTGCTACTATCCAAATGAGTCTGAGGCTTCTTTCCCTAAGTATGGAGATCTGTGCCTTTCCAAGGATGACGAGACTCATGAATCACCTATGCTGTGAGATCATATACAGGAGCTATCAAATCATTGGTTCCAGTGCTTTCAACAGTTTATCTTTTTCAGAAACACTAGTGGCAGAGAACTGATGGTATTATGTTCACATTTATTTCTTAATTTTCACAAACTTCAAATTTATTCTTTCCTCATTTTGTATATTTTGAGAAATGTAATTTACAATTTTTCTCATGAAAAATGTTTATTTATATTGGATAGTAGTGTTTGTGCCTGACATCTAATTCAGATCTCATATCCTGCAAGTTACAAGTGACAATTGTTCCAGATTCTTCACTTTCCATTTCATTTCATGAAATCGTGAATTCTCCATCTGTCTGCTTGAACTAACATTTCAGGACACCTCCTACCCATATAACCAAAACACTGATTACCCAGCTTAATTGCTTCTGTCATCAGTACTAGAAATAATAAATATCATTTGTGTGTCAAGGAGTGTTATTTTACTCTTAAATTTCCTTAGATATCTTAATTTGTATTTTAGTCTTTAAATAGTGCTTTATATCTTATTCTGCTAAAGTAAAAAAGTATTGAGTATTTTACCAATCTTTTCTTCATCTGTCTCTACTATAACGGACTGCTAAAAGTGAATTATTCCCCAGGTATAATTTTAATCCCCACATCTATGTATCTATACCTAATATTTATTCTTTTTCTGAAATCTTACTTACAGAATTACAAAAGCAGCTAGTTTGGGTTGATAGTCTTCAAGGTAATGCAAATACTCAACTTAGAATTAATTCCACAAAGGAAGGTGTTTGAACAATAAACATAACTCCCAAATGATTCTACCCTTGAGTTATTTTTATAATGAAAAGAAACAGGTGAAAACTCATTTCACCTTGATAATATAAAGAGAAAATTTCAAATGGTGACAAAAGCTAAGATTTTTTAAAGAAACAGCATATCGTTATGACTGGCTATGGCATCAGCCTCTGAGACGGCCCCCCGTTGTTTTTCAGAACACCCTCCTCTCTCTCTCTCTCTCTCTCTCTCTCTCTCTCTCTCTCTCTCTCTCTGTCTCTGTCTCTCTCTCTCTCTTTCTCAGTCTCTCCTGGACCACTCAATCCTGGTGGGAGCCAGCTGCCATGTTGTAAGTACTCTCTGGCAGCCCATGGAAAGACTCGTGGCAAGAAACAAAGATCTCTGGCCAAAGCTAGTGAGGAACGAAGGCCTGCTCACAACGACGTAAGTGAGCTCAGAGGCAGGTCCTCCAGCCCTAGTCGAGGTGCGAGATGACGGGCCACCTGAGCTGACAGCTTGACTGCAACCTCCTGAGGGAGCCTGAGCCAGAACCACCCAGTTAAGTGCTGCTGGGGATACGACCCTCAGAAACTATGTGAGATAATAAATGTTGTTTGAAGCTGCTAAATTCAGAGTTAATTTATTACACGGCAATAGATAACTAATACACAGGCCAGCCCAATATTATTGTGGACAGAAAATAAAGAGAATAAAACCATATCCAGATGTAAGTATCACACTGAAGAGTTTTCCTTTCTGTTCTTTATTTAGAGTTGTCTATTTTTAATATTAGGAAATAGTTAAATCAAGAATGAACACATTGATGCAGAAATAATTATATCTATGGCTTAGACAAAATTTTATTCATTATCTTAAAACTCACCTGGAAGGCTTTTAAAGTCTCCTTTAATCCAGCCCTGTCATACTTGGTTAATTTTATTTCCCTCCACTTCTCAGCAGAGTGTAGGGTCCAGCCAGACTTCATTCTATACCAAGCGGACAGTAAGTCTTCAGCGACACCAGGTGCTCACTTCTTCCTCCCACCACATAAAATCCTAACTCTGTCTTCAAAAGGCTGATCAGATGCCGCTCCTTGCCTTACAGAGAGCTCCATTCTTAGGACTAGATTACTCAGGTTTGCACCTATTGAAATCTGCCTAGTTTACATGCCTTTCACTTAATGTGGGTTAATTTTGTTTTCTCTTTAACGTGATATATTTTTAAAGTACAATGATTCCAAAAGCAGCTAGCTCAGCACTTAGTATACTTGATTCCCAGCAATAAATTCTGGTGGATTACAAGATGCATTATGACCAAACAATAAACACCGTATAGTGCTTTATGGTTTACAAGTAACTTTTGAAATAGTATCTCATTTAACCCTCAAAATAACTCATTGTTTTGGGCTTGGACATTGTTATGGACTGAATTGTGTCCCCCTAAAATTTCTGTGTTGAAGGCTAACCCATTGTACCTCAGAATGTGACAGCATTTGGAGATAGGGTCTTTAAAGAGGAAATTAAGGTAAAAAGAGGTCATATGGGTAAGCTCTAATCCAACATGACAGGTGTTCTTATAGGAAGAGGAGCTCAGGACACAGATGTGCACGGAGGGAAGACCATGTCAGGACACAGGGAAGAGCACACAGCCATGTACAAGCCAAGGAGAGAGGCCTCAGAAGGACACCTTATTTCAGACTGCTATCCTCCAGAATTGTGAGAAAATAAAATTTCTGTTGCTCAAGCCACCCAGTCTGCAGTACTGTATTACAGCAGCCCCCCCAAACTAACACTGACATTTCCATAGAGAAGCAGTAACAAGGTTGATACTTCATTACTGAGGAGTAGGCCTAGCGCCTGAGTCCAGAATTTGTGACTCTTTGTCCAGGCCTTGGGCCACGTGAGACTTTGATCTTTAGAAATAGAAGTTTGTTGAGAATGTTTTGCCTTTATTTTATGGTCTTGACTTTAGGTTAACAGATTCACCTTATAAATCTCTTTAAATAGAGTTGATCAAGTCAGTTAGGGTCAAGCATAAAATCTTACTCTAACTGCTTTGTTCTTTATGAAATGAATTAAGATTTAAAACAGGCAGACTCTGTCATGCTTCGGTTATCTTTAGGAGAGTAGAGGTGAAAAAGTCCACTGGATGCATGTTTTTTATATGGAAAAACTGTATGTAGCATTATTAACATCTTCCACTCTGCTCCTTAATTCTAATTATCATTCCAATACAGATTCATAAAAGGCAATTTATTTGGAACATTAAGAAGATGTCAAGGTTATCAGAGATTAAGTGGCATGATGTGTGGCATCTGCTTTCAATGTGAAGAAGCAGATGAAAGGAGGAGCTTGAGGGAGGGACAACCTCTGGCACTCACTTTCAAGTCACTCTGCGATCTCTGCAGCATCGTGAGGAAGAGGCCCCCCTCTGTTTAAAAGGCCAGGGAAGGGCAAGCAACTCCATTCTGCTTGACCTACAATTGAAGGAGAATGACATTGTTATTCTTTCAGCTCGGAAGCAGACAGTTCTCTTCTTATTCTCAGCTTGCAAAGAATATCTTCTCTCTCACTCATTCATGAATTCATTTATTTATCAAAAATACATCAAACAGTTAGTATGTGCTAAGCACTGAGGCTACAACAGTGAACTGGATAGAATCTGTGTCTTTAAGGAGTTTCCCATACAGTGAAATGCACAAGGAAAAACACAGGTCCTATGCAAAATAGTTTATGGAGAATTTAATAGATACTGAACTTGAAATAAGTTGATAAGAGGAAATCCTTATGCTAAAGGCATTCCCAGTTATATCAATGAGCTATGCCATCACAATGCTGAGTAATAAATGATTCTGAAGTGTGATGACTAAAACTAATTAGCATGTATTTAGCTCATGAGTGGACAGGTTGGTGGTTTATGTTGGTCTCGGCTGAGTGTTTCTTCTGATCTCAGCTTGCCTTGCTCTTGTCTGGAGTCAAATGACTGTGGCTGATCCAGGACAGCCTCAGCTGAATTGACTCCATTTCACTCCATGTGGCTCTTGTTCTCCAGAGGGCTAGCCTGGGCACATGCTCATGATGGTGGCAGAAGAAGTGAACAAGAACCGATGCACTGAGTTTTTTAAACCTCTGTTTGCATCATCTTGCTAAACACCATTAACCAAAGCAAGTCACGTGGCCAAGCTGAGAGTAAGAGTGGGAGGACACTACAAAGTCCTGGGGAATCAGGCCATTGAAGAGACCAATCTACCACACCACTCTGGGGTACAGCAAACTGGCCATCATCTTGGTTCTCTCATCAGCTCCCAGAGTGGAGAAAGGTATTCAATCCTGTTATAAATGAATAAGATATGTAAAAATATCCCAGTAAAGCAGATAGAGCTCTTGGGAGCCGAGTATTCATACTTTATCCATGACAGCCTAGGATGCATCATTTAAGCTGGAATATCTCCCTGAGAGGTTCTGATAACCTACTGTTTTTGCTGCCTTGCCCTTTGCCACACAGCCCTCCCCAACATTGGGCTCAGCTGCACATCAGATCAGGAGGAGCAAAAAATTCCGCTGTGCAGGTGGGGTAGGGGTAGTGGGCAGAAAGGGCCACACCACAGCTTCCAAGGATCCATTACAGGCTTACCCTACAGGGTCTTCAGATCATGTAGGGCCAGTGATAAGAGAGAGATTTTTGCCAACCTGGGACAATTATGCAAAATGAGGACCACTTCTCTGTAACCAAGAGAAGAACACTGCCATGACAACAACGAACTAAATGTATACCCTAGAATGCAACAGGGCCCTTATTGTCTGGAGATCCTGTAAATAGCTCAAAGGAGACAGAAGATGAGAGGGCCTAGCTGAGGATTCATCAGAATAGAAGATGGTTCTTTGGTCACTTAGGGAGGGGCTAAGCTGACTAATCATTTATAAAGAGAGCGAAAGTGATGCCTGGTCACCCCTGGACTCAAAATACCATCAGTGAAGGGAAATAAGCATTTCAGAGAGAGTTGCAACTACTCAGTACGTGTAATTAGACATCTAAGCAGCATTGCATATTTTGGATCCTTGAGATAAATTTGGTTTATTTCAGAGACTAAATTATCCATTATATATACATATATGTAATTTAAAATATTTTATATAATATATATTTATATTTTATATATAAATTTCATATGTCATGTATATATTACATATGTATATATACATACACACAGACATATATTTCATGTATGAAATCTAGGGAAATTCAATCAAATTAACCATGGTTTAATTTTAAAATTCAATTCAATCAACTTAATTCAAAGATTAAAATTATCTTTTAACATTTGGATAAAATAAGCTGAACTGAATTACCTAAAAGAAAACACAGTTCTCTCTCTCTCTCTCTTTCCTTTTTTAGTAGATCAACAAACACATCAGGGAAAAATCCATTGCCAATATATAACTATGCTAAATATATAGCATCACAGTTCAGATCACACTATTTATCAGATTTGTACACTTTGGCAAGCTACTTTATCTTGCTAATCTACAAAATGATGATATTAACTATACTTATATATACAAGGTTGTTCTGAGAATTAAAAGAGTTAACACATGTAAAAATCTTAGCCCAGTTCCTGAAACTTTACACTGGAAAGCAGTGTTGGAATCAAGAATCTTCTGTTAACTTGGTGATTCTGAAGTTGAAATCCCCAATATTTAATTTAAATAAAATTCATTAAGTGCCTACTCTGTGCAAAAATTTCTACCAGGCTCTGGAGGGACGTAAAGAGGAAAGCAGTATATATTCTGCTGTTAAGGAACTTGCAAGTCAATGGAGGTTGCTGTTACTTACGTGAAAATAACAATGTAATGAAATGATATAAAGAAACAAAAGCCTACGGAACCAGAAAGAATTGGGATCATTGATGGCTAGAGAAATGAGGGCGAGCATCTAAGAGGAGGTGGCAGTTTGGAGTTCCTTGTACAGAAAGGAGGGATTTTGAGTAAGGACCAGAGAGAGAGAATTCCAGGCAGAGGAAGAACTTGAGCAAATTTAGGACAGTTGGAAAAATCAAGGAGCATTCGTGTCTCAATAATCTCACTAAAAACTCAGAGAAATGAGCTCTCTGACAGTATTAGGATTCATATCATATAATTCAAATATGCTATATATGAATTCATGTATATAATTCACATATAATTATAACTAAACGGTTATGATTATTTACAGAGTCAACACACGCTTCTGTGCTGGCATATCGTCTTCCATAATATTGGATACTTGCCACAGTAAATGAATCCAAACTCCATCCATTTATTAATTTATTTATTCAACTAACATTTATGTTGCACCTAATAGGTGCCAGGCACGGTAACAGGGACTTGGAATACAAAGTAAGTAAGCTCACAGTTTGTTTTCAAGAAGTGTTCCACGGATGGAGGGAGAGACAAGTTAACAGGCCACGATGATGCAGCAAGAGAGCCCTGTAACGGCAGGATGCCCCATCCTGCAGCGAGGAGATCGCCTGGGAGCTAAGGGTGAGGGAAGTAGTCAAATCTTTCCAGTTTACCTGCTGCACAGCTTGGGAAGCAGGAGGATTAAAGAGGAGCATCTTTCTTTCTTTCTTTCTTTCTTTCTTTCTTTCTTTCTTTCTTTCTTTCTTTCTCTCTGTCTCTCTCTGTCTCTCTCTCTCTCTTTCTCTCTCTCTCTCTCTCCTTCCTTCCTTCCTTCCTTCTTCCTTCCTTCCTCTCTCTCTCTCATTCTTTTTACCTTTTCCTTCTTCCTTTTTTTTGGTAAAAGAAAGGAAAGACCTCGATAATTTTAAATATTAATGAACAAAAAAAATTGTTTGTAGAGAGAAAGATGTTGAAAAGCAGGCCAGCATGGGATAATCGATGGGTTGAGGACTTTGAAGACCAAAGAGAACAGCATCCTGAGGTGAAAGTTTCAATTCGGATGAGAGAAAGGCTTTTTTCTTCTTTTCACAGGGATGCGCTGGGTGGGGGTCACGAAGGGTACAGAGGTGCACACTTCTGGGGTGGGGGAGTGACAGAGACTGCAGAAGTAAGCGTCTCTTGCAAGGATTGGTTATCAGCTTTTCTAAGGGTCTACACCCCTAGGGTTAGGGTTAGGGTTAGGGTTAGCACAGGCTAGTGCAGAATTTAGTGAAGAACACCTGGGAATCCAACACTGCTCTTTCCAATGACTTTTTCAGAGGCAGAAATAGACCTGCATGCGCCACAAGAAAGATTGATTGTTGGTTTAATTAACCAACCAAGCCACTTTTGAAATGTTTGTGGGCTGCAAACATTTGGTCAGTGCCCTGTTTATCAAGCATGTTTGATATTTTTATGGTGAAGGTTGGGTCAAAGGTTATAATGACAATGTATTTAATTTTAAAATTTGGTAGTTTTTTAAAATTTTTCGCTAAAATTTCTACCAATATTTGTACTCAAAAGTAACAGTGGGGTTGTGAGTTTGTGTTTCCCCACTTTGTCAATCTGGGGTTTGGTTCCATTTTAAACTCTTGTTAATAGTGAAAATTCCTATCTCATTGTTTCTTTCATTTTTATTTTCCTTACTATTAGTAAAGGTCAGCATCTTTCTATACGTTAATCAGTATTTTAGTTTTTTGTGTGTATTAATGGGTTATATCCTTTTCTACTGTTGTATTGGGTTGTTTGTAATTTTTTTGCCGATTGTTACATGCTCTTTTCATTTTAAGAAAATTTCTGTTTTCTCTCATATGAGTGGCCAATATGTTTTCATTTTTGTCTTTTACTCTATGTGAGTAGGTACACTTGTAAAATTATCCCCAATGTATGCTGCATATTTCTTATTAAGTTTAGTAACATATTTTAACCTCCCTTTGGGGGTATTATTGTAAATCTGATGTTTTTCTTTCAATTAAAGATAAAAAGAATAAACAGCGATTTGGGGAGATTGCATTAATGGAACCAACTTCTGACTTGTATTTAAGAGTTTTTATTGTATTTGTAATTTATAGTATTTTAATTTGATTCTGCAGGATTTAGGGGTACAGTTATATCACCTGTAGATAAGAACTTGTCACCTCCTTTCCAGTTTTACATTTTTTTCTTTTCATGTCTCTCTGCATTGACTAGTACTCCTGAACAGACTAGGAAGTGACAGTGCCATCAGGGGCCTTCCTGCCTTGATCTGGCCTAGACCAAACTGTTCTCAGAGCCTCTTCTTTAAGCAGGACCCAGGGTTTGTTCGTTGTTTTTTTTTTCCCCCACATCTGTTCTTCTCATCCAGTAAGGAGATATTTAACGGTTCCTATTTTATAAAAATGTTTTTCTTTAATCAAGGATGGTGTTGGAATTTTCAAATGTCATTTCTGCATTGACTGAAATGACAAGATAGTAATTTTGTTTTGTTTTATATTAATATTTTACCCAGCCTTTAACTACAAGTGCATTCCTGGAGTGAATCTCTTTTTTAGGGGCCATTATTCTTTCACGTATGCTGGATTCTGTTTACTCTGCAAGATATTCACACACTGCTGTGCTTTCTTTTTCATGTTATTGAAGCTTCTTCAGTCCTCTCTCAGTCCTCCTGTTGCCAGCAACTTTCTCTTGTATTTCCCTGACCATTCAAATCTAGAGTGAGACCCTCTTTCTGGTGGGCTGGAAAGTCTGAAATCCTATAGGGAGGGGGATGCTGGGAAATGTGGCTCCTGGATTCTCCTTGGCAATGGAGATGAGACTTCAGAAGGTGGTGGTGGTCCACTGGAGTAGATGAGAGAGACAGTCCATGACGACTGTTGTCAAAGAATCAACTTTTAGCATTTCTTTTCTGTTTATCTCTTTTTAATTTTAAACTTCCAATTTGTTGCTTGTTTTTTTTTTTTAAAGATTGGCACCTGAGCAACAACTGTTGCCAATCTTCTTTTGTTTTCTTTGCTTGCTTTTTCTCCCCCAAAGCCCCCAGTATATAGTTGCACATCTTAGTTGTAGGTCCTTCTAGTTGTGGCATGTGGGATGCCACCTCAACATGGCCTGATGAGCTAGCGGTGCCATGTGCGCACCCAGGATCCGAACCAGCGAAACCCCGGGCTATGGAAGCAGTGGAGCGCGAGAAGGTAACCACTCAGCCACGGGACTGGCCCCTTTCTTTTTTTCTTTCTCTTGCTTTTTGTTTCTATATCATTAGTTGTTTTCTTATCTTCTCCTTTGTTTTATTATGACATGTTTTAACTAACTTCCCAGGAAATGCCTTAGTTTAATTTAATTCCTGTTTGATGACATACATAATTAGGTCAGTAAATTTTATCTGAGCACTGCCTTACGAAATCTTAAATTTATGTTACATAGCCAAATATATATATATATATATATATATATATATATATATATATATATATATATATATCTTCCTCTCCTACAAATATTACACATCCTTCAACTTTCAGCAAAGTAAAACCAGACCCTGTGAAAAGGATGAGGGTAAGCATTCTCATCTCGTGCCAGTGGGAGTGTGAGTCTGGACAACCTTTTTAAGAAAAATTTGGCCATACATATAAAATGCATTGTAAATGCAATAATCACACTTTTAATTTATACTAAAGAGATGATTCGAGATACACAAAGACTTCATGTAACAAGGATGCTAATCCCAGTTCTATTTAAAAAATTTGGAAGCAGCAAAAATGTCAAACAATGGAATAATGGTTCAATACAAGTTTTGTTACATTCATGTGGTGGAATATTCTGCAGTAAGATATTTTTAGTCTAAAAATGTTTGCTAAGCCATTAAAATTATCTTCTCGGAGAATATTTAAAGATATAGGAAAATTCTTTGATATGTTTTAAAGTGAAACAAAGAAATGACATCTAGTAAGAGCAGTCTGTCTCCAAATTTATAAGAAAATCATTTTTAAAATATATGCCAAAATATTTATAATAATTATTTATGGGTGTTGGCGATACAGATAAATTATATTTTTAATCTTTTTCTCAACCCTTCACATTATTCATTCATTGCGTTTATAATAATAGAAAAAATAAACCTTTTTCATAATACATGAGAAATAAATAGGCTGCGTTTAGGAAGCAGCTTGGGCATACAACATACTGTATAAAAATGTCCAGGAAGCAGCTTGGTGCGCTTTTTTCCAGAGCATAAAATCTTTACATCTTCTGGGTCTCCTGCAGTGATCAAATATTTAACTTTCAAAATTATTCCTCAGCACGCACATTTAATTGTTAACTGAAATGATATACAAGTAAATAGATTGTTACTGAAGTATAGCAAGTAAATAGAAGGTATCTGGGCTCATGTTTTATAGGAAAGAAAGCAAATGTATACGTTTTGGAACAGGAGAGCAGGAGCTACCCTTCCTTCTTATTATTAGCTGGGCACATCTCTAAAATATTCATGGGTATTATTCAGGGACCCAAATGATTGACAGGTAAGGTTAGAACTACGGGCCTAAGAGGGAGAAGATCTTCATCAGATAAAAAACTGTGAAACCGATTTCAAGTTAGCGTTCTTGACTTTTCAAAGCTTTGTCTTAAAAATTTTTTTTAAGATTTTATTGAAATAAAAGAAGCCAGAAAAATACTAAATGTTGAACCAAAGCTGTTCTCATGAGTACTCTGCGCAACATACACCAGAGAAGAGATCAGTGGTTCTTAGGACCTGATGGGTGGATGGAATTTGTTTTAGATCTCTTGGAATGAACTGTTCTGAGTTTAAAAACAAAAAAAGGGGAAGTTTATTTTAAAGTGTGTTTGATTCCTATTTTTGGAGACTACCTGGAAATTATTTATATTTGAAAACATTTTGGTAAACTAAAACTAGACCACATGAACAAAATGTATCTTTCTCATTGAGAAATGTAAATTTTTTTCAGTCTAAGTCACAAACAGAGGTGGCCTTCCCTAGTTAACTAAAGTAGCCTGTATTGATAGTCTCCAAAACTACTCTCTCCCTCTTTCTTCTCTAATCCTAACAAAAATTTTAATGTTCTTCTTTCTTTCCTCATTATTCCTCTCCCCCACTAAGGTGTTTATTCCATGAAGGTGCCTTATCAACCTCTTTTGAGTACTTATGTACTTATCACATATCTGTTTAAGGAAGGAAGAGATGAATGATTCTGTTATCCAGTCAGTGATATTTAAAATCTGTTCAGATAACCAGCTGTATAACTGGATTATTTTAATTCTTTCAATGGAAAACTAATTTTGATAACAAGAAAAAGAAAGCTTGTTTTGCAATATATGATTTGGATGGTATAAACTTTATCCCGTTTTTGCCACAACCAAAATAGTCAATCTAGGGCAAAAGACCTTGTATTTATCTGTGAGTGGACTATGAATAAACTCCTAGGGGAGGATTGCTTATGATCCAGAAACTAACAGCTTCTCTTAGAAGACTGAGAGCAGTAGTACTTTTTATACACACTTTAAGCGTGATAATGATGGAGAAAGTGGAAGTGTGCAATGGCATTATTCTTTCTTTGAAACATGAAGTCTATTCTAAACTTCTCTAATAGTTATTTTTGTTTCTTTTTATGAAACAAATACTAAAGCATGACAATGAAATTCTTGCTTCTAAATAAGGCTAAATGCACTTTCAAATTCTATCTTCTTGAGAAGGCTAAGCAATGTGTCTACAGAAGCACTGCATCTTGAGATGTTTTTCATCAATGACTCTAGGATTTCTGATAAGGTTCCTGCTGAGTCTCTCAATTTCAAGTAATTTCTGGGAGATAGTTTAGAGTATTATTCAAGAACATGGACTTGATGTCTAACTACCCTGGTTTGAAGCTGTATGAGTTTGGGCAAGTTACTTTCTATGTCTGATTCTGTTATAAAATGAGAATTCACAGTGGTGGTTGCTAGGGTGAGGACGGACTGTGGGGCGCATCTGTTGGTACAATTAGAACACTACAGTGTGTGCTAATGCTGCTGCTTCTGCAATTGCTGTTATGATTATTATCATTATTTTTATTCTTTGATTCTTTAGGAAGCTGCCATTGGCCTCGAGAGCTGCCTAGATGGTCAAGGAGCACAAGACTGACGCTACCTGTATGGCCTTTCCTCTGCATTGACTTTCAGGATTTCTCATCTCATTTCTGGTTTCTGTTTTCTCACTTCACGAAGGTCTCAAACCTGCATCTGCTCACTAATTTCACCTCTGATACCAGCAGAGACTATGGTAGCCCAGAAGCAGAGTGAAGAAGTGCTCTTTTCCACCCAAAGTGTGTTTCAAAAAGGAAGAGCTGAGAAAAGTGAGACTATTCCAGTGAAAATCAAAATGTTTTCAGTACTGGATACATAGATAGCCATGGAATTCAACCTGAATTTATGGAGGGTAGAGGTGATTTTGTAGAGTCCAGGAATCCTGCAGTAAACATGATGCTAGTTTACATACTCAACTTGGACCAGGCGTGTTCTGACAGCTTTACGTTTATTAAATCATTTGCTCTCTTAAAAAACTTACAAGGCAGTTGCTATCATTATGCCCATTTTACAGAGGAGCAAACTGAGGCAAGAGTATTTAAGCTACTTGAGCAAGGACACTCTGATTTTAAGTAACAGAGCTGTGGAACCTTCGAGCATGCCCTGACCAGCACACTGCAGTTGAAGGCATGTGTTTACAGACACTGGTTTTACTCATGTTAGCCCAGGAGATTTATCTAAAGTTGGAAATCTTGCGCAGTGCTTTTTCTCCACACTACAGTTTATTCTGTATAGTGTCTGCCCCTTCGATATATCCTGACAGCTTCATGACTAGTAGTTTAATTTATTTCTCAGTTTTTAAGTTACTAGTGGTTTGAAGTACTTCTCAGAGCGTTGTGGCTATGGCAGGCCATGTCCAGAACCTGTTCTCTGACAAGGAGAGCGGGCCTGAAGACACAGTAAGAACTGAATACAGAAGTAATCATGTTGTGTAAATGTGGCAAGGAACACCCATTAAGTGCTGCTGGGCATCCGCCATCTGTCTCCATAACTTCAGCTACAGCAGTGGAAAAGGCAGCAGTGCCCGCAATTCCCGGGTTATCCTGGGATTCCAGGTTATCAGGAATTGGGCGGGGGGTGGGGTCCTCACTCCCTGGGGACTCCAGGTGCTACCTTGTCTCAGGTAAGAATTTGTGAGGAAGGAAGGAGCCACGAAAGCTCACACACAGCACCATGTATTCCAGATCCACAGAGATGTGTATCAACCAATTTGATTATAATACCAAGTGAAGGTAATCAGAGCCAAGTTCAGGTTGTTCTTGTTGTCATGCTTGAACTGAAACTAGACTTTGTGGTTTGGCCATTTCTACTCAGAGTTGAATATAGTTAGGTAATGAAACCAAAAATATAAGACAGGTCATTTATACACATGATTGATGGTCTCTTTAAAATGTTACTCTACTTTGTTTGTTTTCAGCTTCAAGTAAAACAATTTGCAAATTCTCAAAATGCTTTTTGTATATGAATGTAGAATATCATTGCAAAACTAAAATCAGAGTAATTGGGTCGTCAAAGCTCTTTTAAATTGTTCCACATTAAAAATTAAATGATTGGTAAAAAGTAAAACTGAGTTGACCATAGGCATATCAATCAGAGAGAAGAAGCCTGATGACTCCAGCAAGTTAATCATTACTTTAGAAGAGTCAATATATTTTGATTAAAAAAAAAATTGACAAGTCCAAACTAATAATTGTATAAATTCTTTCCTGAAACTTACTTTATTTAATGACCGAAGTCTAAAGACTGTGGCTCTTCTTTATTGCTGAGAAAAATATTTGAACGGGTTAATTGCAAACTAAATCCCTTTCTAAGGAAAAGACGTCACTGCATGGTCCCGTGTCTAATCCAGCGAGATCCATCTCAACGTGGGGACTTCAAGACTGCTCAGAAACATTCATTTCTGGTTTTCTAGGTCTATTTCCTTCACTGAACTATTAGCTACAATGTGGTGGGAAAACAGAAGACTTGTTTTCTCCAAGTTTTGAACAATCACAAATCCAAAGCAGAGAGATGTACATCAATGGAGTGACTTCTTGCAGACCCAGCTCTGCTCTGCAGACCTGATCGTCTGATACCATTGTCACGTGTTACCGGTGTTATTGTCAGTATTGTTGGCATTATCAACTTTCTGGCTCTCTTACAGAAGACTCAGTGTGTAGGCTGGAAGCCTGCAAAACTTGGCTTCAACCTTCTACAAACATCACAGAGCTAGAAATTCCTACCGGGACTAGAATTTGGGAGTTTTATGCACAAAAGTCATGTGAGAGCCTGCTAAATAGTTGGTTAAAATTGAGATATACTAGATGGTTTTGATCTGCACCATCAGTATAATAACATTATTAAGAAAGGAAATAATGTCAGTTTGGCATACCTCACTTTTACGAACCTGTTTTGGTTCTGGTTCCAATGGTTACTTCCTTTTTCAAGTAATCTGCTCCTGGGGGAAGGAACTGATCCTTTTCTACATATTGAAATAAAATCTACATCTGACCGTATGAGATCAGATTGGTCATTGTATTTTTAGTTGACTTTCATTCTTTTGTTTTGCAGCCTTTTTTGCAAAGAGCAATTAAGAGGGATTTAAGAGTAATTAATAAGACCCAGACAATTTTAATTGTGTAAATTTAAAATCTTAAGGAAATATGTAGAGACAATGGTGGTATAATAAAATATTGTACTAGAAAAGCCCAAATATAATTAACAACAAAAACATAATTTCTAAACGACTAGACTGGGGGAAACCTGCTGATTTTACAGTGAACAGTGGAGTGGAGCCCTAGTAGAGAATTTTCATTTGGCATTTGGATTAGAAACCTTGTGAACCTGTTGAAAATATGGGTTCCAAGAAATAAAGAAAGAAAAAAACAAAAAACTAGGCTCTGAAAATGAGTGTTACCACTTTTGTAAATCTGCCAAGATTCTCAATTCAACTGCCAAAGTTTTGATGTTCAGAAAAACACAGCGGAATTGCTAACATGCATGCTGCATAAATGACTATTCATTGAATGAATGCTGTAGCTTATATGTGACTGCTTTCCCTGGCTGACTAATATATCAAGCATGGTACTTGTTTTGTGCTCTGAAAAACTTTCTCCATTACCATAGCAACCCCTACATGTTGGCGGAAGCTGATGTCATTCAAGGTATTATTCATTCTTAGTGAATTGATACTCAGAGTGCTAACAAGTCTCAGGGAGATAAAAAGAACTAAGTATACATACTGGTTAAACATTACTTAACCCTTTCACCCCACACAGTCTTCAAATGTCCGCTGAGGGGATTACTGAGGAAAGTTTAAAATGCCATCTGTACTCAGGATGATTACATAGCAAGGGTCACCATTAAATTACAGCTTACTTTACTCAGTAGTTCTATATCATTTTATTAGTCTCCTCAGGCTGCCATCACAAAATACCACACATTGGGTAACTTAAACAACAGAAATTGACTTTTGCACAGCCCTGGAGGCTAGAAGTCCAAGATAAATGTCCCGGAAATTCTGGTTTCTGGTGAGGCCACACTTCCTGTCTTACAGACAGCTGCCTTCTGGCTGGACTTTTACATGGTGGAGAGATGAGTTCTGGTGTCTCTTCCTCTTCCTATAAGGACATCAGTCCTATCACATTAGATTCCCACCCTTACGACCCCGTCTATCTTTAATTATCTCCCTGGAAACCTTATCTCCAAATTAGGCCCATTAGGGGTCAGGGCTTCAACATATGAAATTGGGGGAGGGGCCACAATTCAGCCCATAACAATCATCCTACCCCTTTTATATTCAGGGACAGAAGCCTAAATAGTACGTTTCTAGTGGATGTATGGTTTTCATTATTTTATTTAAACAGGGAGATAAGAACGGGTTCAGGTATAGTAAAGACCAAGATAATCTAGCATCTGAACTTGAACACTAGGCTAGTATCATTGTAGATATACCTCTGCATTTATATGTTGTAACTGTGTATATACATAAGTTTATGTTAGCAATATTAAACATTCGTTGGAATTTAAGAGCAAAAAGAAAGAAGAGTTACATTATATTTTGTTTTGTCCATTAATATAAATTCAAACATTCTCTTGCATGAGTTTCGACTTTAGTTTTACACTTGGATTTGTCTCCGTGTTAGGCGTGTTTATTGTGGTAATCACAGGAACTCTAGGAGTCAGAAGCTGGATTAATTTCCCACTCAGAATGTGTACAGAGTCTATCACCAGCTTATTTCAGATAACGAAGACTTGCACAGTATGCTGTGGGTGGGGTATGGAACAATTGGTGATACACAGCCATAGTGATGCTCAACTCCACCGACTCATTCAGGCAGGGATTTCCTAGAGAGGAAAAGAGAATATGTGAGAAAAGGAGGCAATAATTAAGGTGAATTTCAGGAATAGCAAGCAATTGCTTACGTCATTAGTGGCTGCTGTGGTCTGAATGTGTTTCCTGAAAATTCATGTTGAAAACCTAATGATCAAGGTGATAGTATGAGGAGGTGTGGCCTTCGGGAGAGAATTATGTCATGAGGGCAGATCCCTCAGAAATGAGATTAATGCCCTTATAAAACAGACCCCAGAGAGCCATGCGAGGACACAGAGAGAAGAGTGAGCTGCTAGAGGGCCCTCACTCGGCCATGCTGTCATTCTGGTCTCAGACTTCCAGCTTCCAGAACTGTGAGCAATAAATTTCTGCTGTTTATAAGCCGCCTTGTCTGTGGTATTTTGTTATAGCAACCTGAACAGACTAGACAGAGACTAATGGGGCCAGAGAGGCCTATAGGAGCCATGTTTATGGGACTTCACACACTCAGATAATAAGCTCGGCCTGAACTCTCCCAGAAGCCCATCAACGAAGAGTTTCATATTGAAGGATATGGCATGACAAAATTTTATTTTAGAAAAATAATTTTGATAGAATGTTAAACGATCTTGGCCCTACATCCTCCACTTTTCTTCACACCTTCATTCACATACCTTCATAAGATGCTACTTACATCTTAAATATCTTCTCTTTAGAGAGGATTTCCCTCTCCATACAATTTAAATTCTTTGAGTAGAACTTACCAGTAACTGATATTTTACTTGTTAGTTGTTAATTTCTTTGTTTGTATTGGGACCCTCTCCCACATCTTTCTCACTAAAATGAAACCTCCATGAGAGAAGCCTCATGTCTGCACTGACCGTGGCTGAGAAAGAAGTTTGGCACATGCTGGGTAGTCAACAAACATCTACAGAATGAATGAATACGGGAAGGACTGGTGACAGAAAGGCTAATGAAAAGCTATGGCAGTAATCTAAAGAAAGAGTGAAAAAACTCTGAAGTTACTAGTGAGGCGGTGAATCAGAATATAAAGATCTGAGAAATATTTAAGATGCAGAATCACTTGGATTTGTTGACTAATTGAATAGGGGCAATGGGTGTAAAAATTGGCATGGTGATGGTGCCAGCATGGGGACAGCGGACCACTCAGAGGTGGATGAAATGGGGGGGGGGTGTTGATGATTTGATTTCTGTTTGGGTCAATCTGCTTTTTTAGAGGGACCATATCTAAATTAAAATGACTATCGGTAATTGGATACACTGATCTGACTTTAGAAAGTGATCTGAGATAACACAAGGACTAAATTCAATAGAAGGCTAACAGTGGATCCTGCAAATATAGGCACTAAAGCAAGAAGGGGAAGGGAAAAATTCATAAATATGATGGGCAGGCAGAGAGGAAGAAGGGAAACAAGAGGGGGGACTGTTACGAAACCAGACGGAGAGACTTTCAGGAAGGAGGAAGGGCTCACTGGTCACAAGGCAACAAAGACTCACGTAAAATAAACAGAAAAAGCATCCCTTGGATTTGACAACATAGAGATTGTTGGTGACCTTGGAAAGTGTGGTATTAATTAAGTGGTGGAGACAAGCACCATATTTCAGTGGCTTGAGGAGTGAACAGAAAGTGAGGTAGAAGATATACAGAATTCAATCATAAAGAGTAAAAGTGGCAGAGATTGATAACTCAGGAGTAGTGCCTGGAGACTGGGAGACAATTTCATGGATCCATCTGAGCGTATTTATAGGTGGACAGAAAATAACCAGTGGAGAAAAAGAAGTAGAAGCTAGAGAAGACGGAGACTTTCATGGAGTTAGGTCCAGAGAAGGCAGGGAGCCCTAGTGAAGAAGCAGGTATTAGTCTTGGAAAGACACAAGTAGGATGACAGGAACATTCTCAAGAGGCATCTGCTACACCTAGTCACCTGGACTCCCGTTAAGGTGCACAGCTGTGCCCTGCACACGGGTGCCTCACAGTTGGCGGAGTTGGGTTGGCAAGATCTGTTTGCCAAGCTCTGTGCTTTGGAGAGATAGTACATCCCCAAAGCGGCCTTTTGGTAATTTGGGGGCCATGTTATGATTCTTCCCCAGAGAAAGCACTTTTAAATTTCCTCAAAGCAAAGGTATATGAGCGGCCCTACATACAATAACCTTTCACTTTCTATTTTTCAAAGGCCCCTTGTATCCACTATTTCAAATGATCTTCATTATTCCCCCAGACAGTTGTGCCGCTATAATTTTGTAAATTCACAAATGAGGAAAATGAGACCGAGACAGAGAAGTTTAAGGATCTGATCAAGGAAACAGGATTACAAAGTGACAAGATTGAAGTTCATGATCCATTAAATGTACTCAAGTGATGATTTACTCTCCTATATGTAAATACTATTTAAAGGCAACGTTTGCTGAAGAATTATAGATTTCTGTGACTTTCTTAGCATTATTTTTTCCATTTACATCAAAAGGAGAGAAGAATACCAGGTATGAGGAAATAAATTTTGAAATTGAGACTGGGCTAAAATCAAGTACTTTCTCATGCCTAAAGACAAAAAGATAAAGGCCTAGGGCCAAGGTTTTATTTAGTTTACAAAGTCCTACAATGGAAAAAAACGCATCAATGTAGAAGTTAACCGAGCTTTTGGAGAATATTTTGAAAGTTCATCTAGGCTGAGGACTGGACAATATCAATTACAGGGGATCAAATTCTGGTTAATGTTGAAAAAGATTAACAGGGACTGGATTTACCCTCTCATATGAAACAACTAGAAAGCTGGACAAAATATATGAAACGATGATTTTCAAGAAACTGAACATCACACAATAAGGAGAATGACCCTGAGAGATGGGACCAAGGTGAGCCTTCTGAGATTGTACCATGAGGAACGAGGCAGAGGCTGCAGACTCCTTGGCTTGACAAGACCAAGCTGAGAGTCAGGTTAACAACAGGGTTCATGTGGGAGAATAGCACATGGAGAGTTCTGGAGATATAAAGAGGGTCCCCACTGAGTGTTTTGAAGATAATCATACAGATGTGAGAAGTTGCCAGGTGGGGGAAAGACTAAGAGAGAGAGTTAGTGGGAACAGTACCTGAAGTACACACAGGGCTGGGAGAGTGTGTGTTTCTGCAAGCCAGACTGGAAAACCTCACTATTCCTGGGGCACTGGGTGGAATCCTCCAGAGTGGCTGTCTCAGTAGTGGAGAATATTAAACCCTCGTAAATGGTGTTCTGTCTTCCCCTGCCAAATCTTAAAAGCAAGACCCAAAAAGATCAAACCGGTTCTAAGTAACAAAATTGCATATCAGAATAAATATCAAGAATATTTATAGGAATGCAGCAATGTCCAACATACAGAGGGTAAAATTCACAAGATCTGGCATTCAATCCAAAATTATCAGGCTTGCAATGAAGCAGGAAAATTCTACCCATAATAAGGAGAAGAATCAACCAATTGAAACTAGAACTGACAGGGATGTCAATATTAGAAAGCAGGGTCATTAAACAGTTATTATAACTGTATTCTACGAGTTCCAGAGCTAGAGGGAAGACTGAACATGTTGAATGGAGACGTGGATGATATAAAAATACCCAAATCAAACTCCCAGAAATAAAAACTACAATGTCTGACAAGAAAAATATACTGGGTAGCTTTAATAACAGCTTAGAAACTACAGAAAAAAAGACCATTGAACTTGTAGACATAACAACGGAAACTATTCAAAACAAAACTGAGAGCGAAAAAGACCCCAAAACACTGAGAGCATCAGTGAACCATGAGACAGCTTCACGTCCCTAATATGTGTCATTAGGATCTCCATATACATTCCCTCTCGTGACTTCTCTGCAATATTGTACTGGAGGTTATAGCCAGTGCAACAAGGCAAAAAGAGAAATATAAGTCACCCACGTTGGAAAAGAAGTAAAATTGTGTTAATTTGCAGACGACATGATCATCTATATAAACAATCCTATGGGAATACACAATAAAGGTTTAAGTATGTGCAGTTCACTGTATATCGATTATACTTTAATGGGGCTGTTAAAAATATCAATTGATGGGCTATTTTTTCCTCCATTAAGGCTTAGGTTTTGAGATCTACTCTTATACTTCAAAAAACTGATTAAGTGAAGGGGATAGGTCTTTCCCATGTACCCCACGGCAAGTGTGGCCGTATTAGTACTGTAGTAAACGTTTCTCAAGTTTTAGGCAAAGAGAAGAGAAGTACTCAATTTTTAAAAAGAGGAGTTACTTCATGACAGTGGAGTAAATGAGAGGGAACATCCCTGAGTTATGGACTCATTTGTTTATTCAAAAAATAATTGAACAATAATAACGAGCACTAGTCACAGGGGTACAGAAATGAACAAAAGAGACTGTGTTCTCACTTTTATGGAGCTTACTTTCTATTTCAGGGGGCAGAAATTCAATAAGTCAACATAAAATATGCCGGATGAGGATACTTGCCTTTTAAAAATGAAGCAGAGAAGAGAAGAAAGATTGAGCGTGATGGGTGGGAAGGCCTCTCTGGTGGTGTGGCATCTAGAAAGAGACCCAAAGAAATGAGCAGAGGAGCCACAGAGATACAGGGGCAGGGCAGAGGGAAGAGCTTTAGGACCCCAAGGATTCTGGGAAGAGAGGGAGGGCCCACAGGATGCCAGGATGAGGACCGTAACCATTGAGGACTTTGAAATGGATGGGAAGCTTTGGAGGGGTTTGAACAAAAGAGAAATGAGACCCAACTTGGATTTGAAAAGGATCCTTCTAAATACTGTGTGAAAACGGATTGTAGTGAGAGTTAAAGTAGCAGAGATTCCAGTTCGGCAGCTAATCCCACAGCCCAAGTCATACACAATGATGGCTTGAAATGGGTGAGAGTACCAGAAGTGATGAGATGCGAGTAGATTCTGCCTGTGGTTTGAAGGTGGAGCCAATAGAATTTGCTCGTGGATTACAAGTGCACAAAAGAGAAGGCTCCAGGGTGACTCTGAGAAGCTGGGCCCAAACAAGCGGATACAATTGCTTCCCTTTGTGCTTTGGACTTTGATGGGTGAGACCAGATGATGACGTGAAATAGCCTTGAACAAGTGGGTAAAGAGGAGCAGGTGAGAGACCTCACTTTTCACCAAAATGGTAGACTGTATCATGGTGTTATGGTTCTCATGGGGAAAGTATCAGTCTGTTAAACCTAACAGCGGATTATGTAAGATACTTCCTTCAAAGTGTTAGAAAGGAGGCATCATTGGACAAAGCAAAGCCATGAAGGAGTCCACCCTACAAATTACTCATTAGGTCTTTAAATTACCATTCATAGAGAAAAAAATTTCCAAAACAGTTTGAACCAAGCAGGAGTGTGTACTCATTTTGTGAATTAAGGCATCCAACTTTGGATTTTAACAGCCATGTAAACACTAGTTTACAAGGGAAAATAGGAATGTCGTTGCTTGCCTGAGATACCTAACCCTTCTTGCTTAGTTTTTCTGCCTGCCCTCTCCTGCTGCCTTTACTCCCCTGCTGAGAAGAGCAGCCAATCGCTTACACAAGGACCCCTGTTTCAGGTTCTGCTTCTTGGGGGCCTGACCTACGACACATAAACACACAGGTAGCCTGATCAAAGATTTGGACATCTGATTGCCTCAGAAAGAAAGTGCTGCTTTTTATTGTATAAAATATAGATGAGTGAAGAAGATAAAAATGACTTTAACCCTGCCACCCACACACAGCCACTATTAACACGTTGTATATATTCTGTCTTCTTTTTCACACATAAAAGTATGTATATGATTAAATTACAGCACTAGCTATAATATTCTGCATTACTTATTCACTAAACGATAAAGTTTAGGCACCCTTCTTTGCCATTACACATTCTTCTAAAGCTTCGTTTATAAGGCTGCACAGAATTCTATGATATGGGCAATCTAAACAGCAATTGAGGTCACCCTGCTTTCTAAGCTGTGGATAAGATTGGCTCCAAATCCCCCCCTTATAGATAGTAGACAGTTCAGTGCCCTCCCCAGGATTTCTGTAAATTGCTAGGGGTGTTATTTTCTCAGCAACGGTCCTGACTCCATGTTCGGGCATCGGTTCAATCAGTTCTGTCTTCGAATCTTCTCACAGTCTCACATAAGGTCTCCCTGTCTGTACCACGCTCACCAAGATATGAATGCCAGGTATTTTCCTTCATAAAAATCTCACAGAAGGCATCAATGTGTGTGACTGACTGAAGATTTGGGGCGACGGAGGGGTTGACCTTGCAGCAATGCAAACAACCTGACTACTAACACCAGACATCACTGCTCTTAATTCGTGTCTTGGTTGAGGAATTTTTTTAAAGCTTCATATCTCAGCATCTCTCTCTCTTCCTCCCCCTTCTCCTTCATTTCTGCATGTTCACCCACTTTTCTGTCCCTTTTCTCTCCACAGCAAAACTGAGGGTCTCCCTTTTACTTTCGGAAAACAGTTCAGCTTTCGGCAGTGTGTCCCGGACCTGAGCTGTGGTGCCTTCTTTAAACATTCTCTGACTTAGAAGAGAATCCTCCCATTTGCACTTCTTAGTTAGGGGAGGGGGTCATTTTTCTATTTATCTAATTCCTCTAATGCTGAATATTTAAAATGCTTCCACTTACTTGCTAATACAAGTAATTCTATAGTAAATATCTTGATGGCTAAATCTGTAGCGACATTTTATATCTTCTTATTCTAGATGCCTAGAATGAGAATTTCTACGCAAAGTGTATGAAAATTTTTTATACTTATCAGCAACTCACTTTCTAGAAAAGCTATACCAATTTGTACTATCATTACTAGTACATGTGAAGACCCTTGTCTTCTCTGGATGTTCTAAGTCTTTTTAATTTTTACCTATCTGATATTTGAAAATATAATCTTACTTTTTAATTGACATTTGTTTAATTGCTACTATGCTTGAATATTTTTTCCTCTATATTTGATGGAAATATGAATTGCCCTTTAGTCTCGCAGGAGCACTTCTTTTTAATTTAATTATTTTCTAAATGATTTTTAAGAGCTCTTTACACATTTAGGCCACTAACAAGCTCTCTGTCAACTCTTCTATTTCTCCAGTCTGTTATGTGTCCCACAGTGTTGAATCTGCACATGTAGAACAGTTTGAAGCGGGTGTGTGAGGAGTCATCCTTTCCTTCGTGCTCCCCGATTTTGTGGTGTGGTCTTCAACCTCTAAGGTGGCCTGATGTCCTCTGCCCCCGGCCCTTGTAAGTCTCACCTGTTGAGTGCGGGCTGAACATATGGACTCACTTCCGATGAACCGAGCACGGCAGAAGCGATGGGATGGCATTTCCAAGATGACGTGGCTAAACGGCTGTGGTTTCTGTCATGGGCTCCTGCGTGCACTCCCTCTCTCTCTCTCTGAGGGGAAACCAGGAGGGGACAGGTCCATGTGAGTGAATTTGGAAGACATTCTCCCCAAATTGAGCTCTGAGAGGACTGTAGTCATGGTTGGCACCTTAACTGCAGCCTCCTGAGAGAACATGAGTCAGAACCACCAGGCTAAGCCAGTCCCGGTTCCTGATCCACAGAAACTGAGATAATATGTGTTTGTTGTTTTAAGCTGCTAAATTTTGGAGCAATTTGTTACACATCAATAGATAACTAAGACAGTGGTTATCCTAAAAAAAAAACCCTTAAACTCAACATTATATAAAACTCATCTATAATTTATCCTAGTTGTGTTATAATTTCATTTTAACAGTCAAATGTTTAACCCATTTGGACTGTGTTTTTTGCACTAGGAAGGTTACATTTCAAAGAAAAGCTATATTTCCTTTTTTCTGTAAAATTACGATAGCACTTCTCTATCTTCACTGCAAGATTTTGCAACCAATCAAGTGAGAAACTATTTGTGAAAGTGCGTTATAAGCATAATTTTTAGCATCTTTTATTGTGGTTATATACAATGAAAGATAGAACCTTTTACATAAGTGTTTTAATCTATTATATATTGTGTTGATCATGCCTTTTTATTTCTGTATTTTTGATGCTTTGGAATATGGGGCCCTGATTACGTTGGAGGGCCGTCCTGCCCCGGATTAGCCAATTCCTAGAGATAGTGAGGGACTGCCTGCAGCCTGTAACTAAGTGTGCCTTTCATAAGCAAACCAACCAATGCAGAGCCCACACCACAACCAGCTCCTTTATAGGGCTCTCACACTCCCCATTATTCCCCTCCCCTAATCACCCCAGGGCCAGGTACCAGGCAACTGAGAACAGACTGTATACCCCAGAGCATGCTGGAATTATTCACGCTGGCCAATCCTAAATCTACCTATCTCATCTCCTTCATTCCTTCCTGCAGAAACCACAATAGAGGCTGCTGCCCAAGATTCTCCCTCGCTCTCTCTGCCTCCTGGCCTACCCTGATGCTTCTCTACCTGGCCCTGTGTGGCTTGGCATGTCCCCTCCCCTTGGGATCTGTGAGTATAACAACTCATCCTTTCAATGAGTCATCTCCTGATCTATTGGCCACACAATACTTGAATAATACTAACACATATCTTTTAAAACATATGTTAGTGTGTGTAAATATATATATAAATATACATACATACATACATGGTCGCTCTGTTACATATATGTGCATGCGCATATATATGCATGTGTGTGTATCTACATCTATATGCTTTCACATATACACATGTACATATATAAAATGTACATAGTTGCTCTTGCTTTTTTTTTTTTTTAAAGATTTTATTTTTTCCTTTTTCTCCCCAAAGGCCCCCAGTACATAGTTGTATATTCTTCAATGTGGGTCCTTCTAGTTGTGGCATGTGGGACGCTGCCTCAGCGTGGTCTGACGAGCAGTGCCATGTCCACGCCCAGGATTCGAACCAACGAAACACTGGGCCGCCTGCAGTGGAGCGCGCAAACTTAACCACTCGGCCATGGGGCCAGCCCCAGTTGCTCTTGCTTTTAATAAAGTTACTCTAAGTTTATTTTGGACAAAGAATCGTGCTATTCTTTTTCATATCCCCAATACCTGTTATGCTAACAGATTGTATAAACTAGGGGTAAAAAATGACAGTGTCGTAGTGTGCGGTTATTCCATTCTAAATCTTCTTTGGTGATGGCAGACCTCGTTTGTAAGCTGTATTTCTTGAATTACATTACTTATGTACATCACAAGATGCTCACCAGATTCACAGTGTGGGCATCCAAGGAGAGTCCACTGCTCTGGACTGTGATGTTCCCTTGCTATCATTGTATAGTGTTGTGGTTTTTTCACTGAAATTTATAGTGTTTCTCTTACTGGCAGTTGCCAGCTGCCCCTTTTGCACTCACCGTGAAATGATACCATAAGTGTCATTACCATCCTTCAACATTTATGGGCCGTGCAGTATGAGGATGGGACCCTGAGGTCCCACACTCGGCAGAGCGTTGATCCGCCAAACATAAGGTATTCTTCTGACTGTGATGAAGGCAATCTTCTAAGAAAATCACATAGGTGGTAAAACTTAAAATAGGAGATTAAGGAACAAAAGCATTAAAAACTCCTGACACATTGCATTTTTCCCACAAGAAAAAATAAGCACCTAACAATGCATTTTCAATTGCTTTGCTAATCATACAGGAAATTCTCCTGTTACATAACTTTAATAGAGGAAAAAGGAGGTGAAATCGAAGTTAGATAAGAGATAAGGAAGGACAGAGATGGTCATTAAACAGCAGTAAAGGACAGGATGAAGTTGAATAAAGCCCAAATGAAGAGTGACAGGACGAGAAATGCAGGCAGTGAGGTGAGAGCGGCTGCTCGGGCCATAAACTGTGAAGCGGGCTCAGAAAACCAGTCAAACAGACTCAGCACATTTCTAACCCCGTCTCGGGGTCCTCAGGGAGAAGGCAATCCAGCAAGTACACCCTCCGAGTGGTACTTCTGCAGGTTTGTTGTGTGAGGTAGGAGGCGAGCTGGAAGTGCTGTAGCAGAGGCCCCACGAGTCTTCCCGCCGGTCTGGGTCACCACGACCACATGGCCATCTCCTGCGATCACTGATGCACAGCCTCCCAGTATAACAGCGCATGAGACAGTGTCACAGCACTTTCTCTGGGGTGGGGGTGACACAGAGGAAAGAGCTTTGGAATCAGAAAACCAGCCCTGGTGGGACTTTATAATTGCCTCTCTAGCCAGCTGAATGGTTCTGGGCACCCATTGACCTTGAAAGATTCGGTTTTATGGGTGAAATAAGATCGATAATAGCAATTCAAAGCTTACACATAAACAAGGTGCTGTGAAATTCTCAAAGGAGATACTTTATACTAAAATCTCTAAATGGAAGAGAACTACACCAGCCGATAGGGGATTGCTCCAGAGACCAATGTGGCATGATGGAAAATGCGATGATGTCAGAGTCGGGGCCTGCCCCACATCTACTGATACAGAATCTGTATTTTAACAAGATTCCCAGGTGACTCACCTGCACATTAAAAATTGAGAAACAGTCTTTAAATCACCTTGGCAGATAGGAGACACTCAGCTTACATACTCTGGAGAATTTCTTGGATAAACCTTATGTACTAGTGAAATTCTTTTCAATACATTGAGATATATTTACCTCTGATCAAAAGTCAGAAGAAAAAATTTTTAATGTAAACCAAGAATATAAATGATAAGTTTAGAATAAAAGCATAACTTTATGGGGCTGGCCCCGTGGCCGAGTGGTTAAGTTTGCGCGCTCCACTGCAGGCGGCCCAGTGTTTCGTTGGTTCAAATCCTGGGCGCGGACATGGCACTGCTCATCAGACCACGCTGAGGCAGCGTCCCACATGCCACAACTAGAAGGACCCACAACGAAGAATATACAACTATGTACTGGGGGGCTTTGGGGAGAAAAAGGAAAAGTAAAATCTTTAAAAAAAAAAAAAGCATAGCTTTACGCCTCAATTTCAGGTGAGGTAAATGAAAAGATGATACAATTTGGAATCACGGGATCTTAATCTGAGTTCTAAATCCTTTCCTCATCCCATTAGGTCAATTGATCAAGAGCCTGAAGCTCGTGACCTCACACAGAAAATGGGAATAATGATAATCATTGTTTTTCAAGAATGGTAAAATTAAAAGGCCTATTGTATATAAAAGTGATTTGTAAGCTATCTAGTCATATACAAATATTAATTGTTATTTTTGCTGCTTCTATCTTGAGATGCTGAATATTTTCTAAATCTGTGTATCCTAACAGGTGAAATTAGCGACAATCATTCGCGAAACACTGCTTCTTAGACAAACCTTGTTACGTGTGTGTCTAAATAATATGCCCCATGAAACATATTTTTCCCAGACCAAAATAACAAGAAAAGGAAGCACGCCTTTTCCACAGCAAACAGTATAGATTTATCTTGTGAAAAATACAAATGTTGAAATAGATTATATTTACATTCGCTTTTACTGCTTAGACTGAAACAACCGTGGGGTCCAACTTTAGTGGCCATGCTCACTATATTATTAATCAATTATTTATTATAGATGCCATTTCATAGGACTTTACCCTACACAGTACTGTGCACAAATTACTTCTTTCATTTTATGGCTTTGCTTCTATTTGGCTTTTGTATTTATTTTAAACCTAGTCATCTCTTTTTACTTTATAATATTTCTCCTTGTAAGCTGTCTTATGTTCTTTTGGAAAGAGGAGGAGAATAAATAAAAATAAATAAATAGATATCTCAGAATACTGTTCATAAGCAGGTTATGTTTGAGATAAATATACATTATATATATCCATTATATATATAATGTATACACACATATAGATTTTAAAATGATTTTATGATGGAACCAAATTGAGAATGGTGAGTTAAATAATAATCACACCTCACAAGTGTACTTCATATTGTTAAAAAAAACAAGATGTAATTGTTAAAAATTCATTTTGGACATTGTGTTTTCAGAGACCAAAGATATTTTTGCTTTCATTCTTAGTGATTTTCTAATAAAACAGGAATAAAGAACAACCACATGAAAATCTAATGGCTAAAACACACCAGTTTGGTGTCTAGGGATTTATTTGAAATGATGCTTCATTTTCTCTGGCAAATGTATTCTGGTACAAAGAAATTTCTAAAATGCCCAGAGGTGATGGCATTTACACAATTGATTTGAAACAAAGCAAAATGATTGATTACGTAGATTTCAACATTGAAACAAATGGGGTCTCAGTTGCAAACTGGCATTCACATTTAAGATTTAAGCACAGTTAAGAGAGGCCTGACCTTGGTTGAGAATCAGGCTGGCCTCTGGTGCGTCGGCCCTCGGGCAGGAGGGGGTTTTCCAAGCGCCCTGTAGATGTGAAATGCTTTCATGAGGAACTTCTATCCAGCCCGGTCTCTTGGCTAAGAAGAAACAGGAAAATTATAGAATCAGAAAAACTGGCTTTGGGAAGCTCCAGTCTTTGTTCAATTTCCTTCCATCCTTCAGTGGTATCTTTTCTTTTCCACCTTCCCTTAAGGGTATCTCACGCGTTTCTAACAAACGGAAAACACCGTGTATCATCATTTACACTGATTAAAAATGAATTCCCTGCTATAGGTCAGCTCCAAAGCTCTCAAGCATTTTTGTTTTTTTAAATATTTTCTTTTCACTTTTGGAAGAAAGGAATTTGTTGGTAAGAAATTTCAGCTAATATGACAGAATTTTCTTTTTCTTAATTGGGGTCGTAAAAGTTTATAATATTGTGAAATTTCAGTTGTACATTACTATTTGTCAATCACCATAAAAATCTGCCCCTTCACCCTCGTACCCACCCCCCAACCCCCTTCCCCCTGGTAACCACTAAACTGTTCCAAGAATTTTTTTTCAGTAGGAGGAGGATATTTTTACTTAGGACTGTATCCTACTTACAAGCAGCCTGACACTGAACCTGCTTGCTTATTTTCATGGCTCCATAAAAAGGAGGAAGCAGAATGCAGAAGGTGAGCAGACTGCTGAGCCAGTCCTGTGGCTTCCCTTTGCTTTTCCTTCTTCTGCTGATTTCCTAAAAACGACCCTCCCATCCTGCTTCTCCAAGCCCCTGGGATGTTTAACTTTAGAACCAGTTCTCAGGGTGGCCTCTCCTCCTCCCAGCGCCCGTGCTTCCCCTTGGTGCTAGGTTGCAGGAATGCTGTCATTTCCCTGCCTACCCTTCCTACCATCTCAGCTATGACAGAGTCTAGGATACCTGAGAGGGCCAGAGCACGCAGGACAAGTAGCGGAAGTGCCTGTCTGGCGTGTGTTCGGGGACCTGGGAGAAGATTGGACGGCCTCTCGTGGATGAGCCTCTAAGATCATCTAAGACTCTAAGATCATGGCGGAGGTAGGTAAGGGCTAGGAAAACTCAAGATATTTAAGAAGAAATATTTAAAACTTTTGCCTTTTAAATTCTAAAAGCCAAAATTTTAAATATAAGAGGGTAATGATCATAAACAATATATCCTACTGAACTCAGTTATAAGTGTTGTAAGATTTTTTTAAAAACCTACAAGAAGAAACACAAAGCTGCTTTGGCTACTTAGAAAATAATGTTAATTACAACAGTTTAAACGAATGTCTTACCTTTCTGGTCTAATTAGCATGAAGCACCATTATAATTACTTAAATCACTAGATCTGTCAGATTCAGCTGGTTGAAAGTGTTTACTGCAATAATAAAGTCAGCAAACATATATCAATCATCAAAAATTGTTGAAACTGTATTAAGGTTGCATGTTCACTTATCCTGGTCATTTAATCATGTCTCTAAAAATATGTAGACAACACTAATGAGAAATGGAAAAGAGCCAGGCTGCCTTGTGTAGATTAGCAACATAATAACAAGTAAAATACCTGTGTCAGAGCGGAAATGAACCTCAGAGTTACAGCTTAAGCAGACTTCATAAAGTTGGAGACAGACTCAGTTTCAATATGATAGCATTGATCCAGCAAGGAAGTTTTCCTAGAAATGAAAACAGGGCTGAGAGTCTTGGTTTGGGAAATGCATTTCAATTTAGATTAGTGTGTAAAAAGTCCATTTATATGAAAAGATAAGGATAATGCAGGGAGTAATTAAACTGGAATCAGAGTCTGTGTGACCATAAAGCCTGCATGGGACTAAGTTTGAGGTAATAAGACCCAGGAGATGAGTATGTAGGACAGAATGAAGACCCTGGAAGGAAAAGGAGCCACTGTGGCTTTATGAGACATATTGGGCTGCAGAGCTTATGTGATAAACACCCCAGTGGTGTCACAACTCTAAAAGCTTGATACTCACACCAGGAAAGCAATCTGCCATTTGTTTGATAAGGTGAAAAGGAGCTCAGTCTTCTACCCTTTGATGTAATTGACATAGTTTTAATGCAAACTGTACTGTATTCTTTCTGGCAGTGCTGAACATTCTTCTGACAAGGGAATTGAGCAGAAATGTGTTGTTATCTTCTTTACCCCAGGGGTTTTCAGGACCACTGATCGATGCCCTATAGTGACTGCTAGAAACTAAAAGGAGTGAAGGGACAAAAATAATGGGTAATTATAAATTCAAGTTTACACATATATAAATCAAAAGAAAACAATTATGCTCTATAAAGTAGGAATATTTTAAAACTAAAAAATGTTTCCAGATCATTCTTACACTTAGAAAATTGTAAACACTTTCACGAACAACTCCTAGATTTATAAGTAGATTTCACACCACATATGTGGTCTCAAAAACCACTACACCATGTCTGAAGTTTTCTTTTTGTCAATAAAATCTGCATATAAAAATGACACTCATATCTCTATGAATGTCATCTAACTAATGTATGTTGATGTTGGTTCTCAACCTCAGGAGTTCCCCGGGGTGAAATCTGAAACTGGGCCACCATAAATGAAGGGCTAGGAGAGAGGGAGAGAGAGGCAGGCCACTCCAGATTGGTAGCTGGCAGGTGTAATAAACCAGAGAATTTATAGGCTTGTCTAGTGCAGCTGTAAGATGAGTAGATCTCCATACCACCCGCCAGAATCTTCAAAGTTTATGGAGAAGTCTTAATGGGCTAAGTCACATAATTCAGTCCAGATGGTCTCAACAACACGTTACTCTCTCAAAGGTGTGTCCTTGAAAGTGGCGTCTAGTGTGGGAATGGTGGGCAGACATACATTCCAAGAACAGGGGACAGGGTGAAGAGCCTTGTATTGTCTGGAAATTGCCAGTTGGCAGGTTAACCAGGGACCACGTCCTCTTGATGACCTGCTCCAAGAGAATCACACTTTAAACATAAAGACACAAATATGTTAGAAGTAAAAAGATACAATGAGGTACCACGCTAACCCTAATAAAAAGAAAACTAGAATGGCCGTACAATATCAGAAAAAGCAGAGTTCATCTTAAGGAATATTATTAGGGATAAAGGAGATCATTTGAACAATGATAAAGGGATCAATTCATCAGGAGTACATAATGTTAAACATTATGCACCAAAACCAGAAATTCTTAACACGAAGTAAAAACTGACAGAACTACAAGGAAAAATATAAAAATTCACATTTACAGTTGGAGATTTCAGTGCTCTTCCCTCAATAGTTGATAGAACAGTGTCTTATTCAGTCTGGTTGCTGTGGCAAATTACCATAGGCTGGGTGGCTTATGGACAATACAAATTGATTTCTCGCAGTCCTGGAGGATGGAAGGCTGAGATCAGGGTGCCAGCATTGTCAGGTTCTGGGGAGGGACCTCTTCTGAGCTGCAGAAAGCTGTCTTCTCATTGCATCTTCACATGGCAGGAGCCAAGAGCAAACCAGGCATGTCTCTTCTTAAAAAGGCAATTATCCCATTCATGGGGCTCCACCTTCATGACCTCGTCACCTCCCACAGGCCCCTCCTCCTAACCCCATCACATTTGGGGGTAGGATTTCAACATATGAATTTTGGGGGGACACAAACATTCAGTCCATAGCAAACAGATAGGGGAACTAGACTTTTATACAAATTGTGAAGCAGGAGTTATAGCTGTGCACTGATTTAAATAAAAAATGATGCTGTGTTTCCCAGTAACACATTTGAAATTGTCCATTTTCAGGCAGATGCCAATACTTTTAGGGAAATGACTAATCTAGAGGTGTCGTTTTATGGGGAATGAATGTCTCTGTTTCCCAAATAACTATTAAGAATTAGCAAACTACTTTATTCCCATGGTTAGATTTCCAGTTTATCTGAGAAAGGCGTATAAAAGGCACACTAGATTATGAGTGTAATAAAAGACAAATAATTCACTTCACACACTTTTCAATAGGATGAAGCTAATAATTTATGTTCTCAAAAGTGACAAAAACTTTAATTCAGGATGTAAGAGTAGCCGTGTTCTTTGGGGTTTCTGTTTAAGGCAATCTTCTTTTACTACCATGCACCTCATGGGGCTGCCAGACCTGGATAATGCACACTTCTGTGCTAGCAGAAGAATTGCTATTTCAGAATTGGATGTCTCCATGTAAACAGAGTGCTTGCCAACGGCAAACCAGCATTTACATCTCACTTTGAAGAGAGAAATTATCTTTGAGAACTGAACCAATATTGACATTCTTAATAATATATTGCCTATATGCTTGGCTAGCCAAATCATTTTTTAAAATTTTATCAGAGCCAGTTGTGTGTTTGAAGCCACTACGATGACCACATGAAGCAGAATGTGATGGGAACAGCTGGAATACACACACGATATTGTTTATCATTTATGGGTGTTTTCTTTACATATCTTTCTTTTAGTTTCTTCCTGTAATTATAAGCTGATAATGTAGAAACAGATATACGGTAGATATAAACACATATAACTTATATTTGAGAAATATAAGCACTTAGGGATACAAAGCATGAGCTCTCCAGCCGAATCCACCTTAGCGTCTTAATAGGCCGCGTGTGTCTGAGGGCTGTGGCATTTTGAGTGTTGGCTAGCACAGTTGACTTTTGGGAAGTTAAATCTGTGCTAGGTTCTTCTGCTGTACAAATCTGACAACACAGAGAGAAGCGGAACAGTTTCACCTAATAGGCATTACAATAAACACAGGAACAATTACTCTTCCTCATAGCCCATTTCTATTTCTTGGTGCCAATGTATAAAATGTCAAGAAAACAATTAGGTCCTGAAATATCTATTTTGCTTTTAATTCATAGTCGTTCTTACTCGTCTTCATTATTCTTAGTACTATTGTTGAATTGCTTTGATAAATTCAATGATTTTGTAAATTAAACCTGATGTGGGACTCCTCTCTTGCCATATTATGTATGTAAAACTTCTCCATATAGTCTCAGTAACTATAAGGTAGATTAATTCATTTAATTAATCCTATCTTAAAATTCACACAATACATCTCAAATTGCAGAAAAATATGAAATATAAATGAAAAAATTAAAACAGTACCTCAGAATCATTATTTAACCCATTCCTGAACATGAGGTGGTATAACATCAAAGTATGCAATTTACATTCCGTGCAGACAATTCTAGTTTCTCTATTTTCCATATACTCATGTATCATATGATTTTTTCAGATACATCCAATAATTAATATGCTTATAAACTCAGTTGAATAAACAGTTATTGAGTATGTCTTACATACAAGGCCCTTGCTATTATACACTTCCATGTGTGTGTATACATATATGTACATATCACATTAACCCCAGAATTCATATAACATATAGTCGTCAAGGCAAAATGTGGACAGTGAAACATATTTACAGAGCCAACCAAGAACGAAATTTGGGGAGACGGGGGTGGAAGCCTTCTATTTTGTCGTGGAAATTGCTACAGAGAGCAGCTCCCTAGAGAAAGGGTTGTCCTCGCACATGTTCGTCTTGTCCCACACTCAAGTTCCTATTTTGGAGATTTCGGGAGATTGTCAGAGGCTCTCAAATACCAGTGGGCGAAGGACTGTTACGGCTTCTGTATCTTTAAAAAGGGTCACTCATCTCATCTGGTGACAACTGCCACAGTCCCCGCGATGGCTTTTGTTCTGGTCGGACTGCTCAAGTGGGATGCCCGCTCCAGGGCACCCCTCCCAGCCACTGCACAGAGGACCTCCTTTCCCTCCTGCTCCCTCGCTTCTTGCAGAATGCAGGACGGAAAAGTTTGAAGAGCGAGCCCCATTCTCAGACTCGCAGCAAAGCGAGAGGCGGGAGAACCCGAAGGGGAGGATCTGAGGAGCTGGAAGGGGAGAGAGAGGCGCGGTCTCAGACAACGCGTGAGAGCGTGGGAAGGAGGGAGGCAGGAGACCCGGAGGGCCGCCCCGGCGGGAGCGAAGGGAGGCGGGCTCCGCGTGCTGGCCGCCGCAGGAGAGCGAGGCGCAGGGCGAGGGCGGCAGCGGGGCGAGCGGCGCCCCTGGGAGCTGGAGCCCAGCCCGGCGGAGGGGGCGCGCGGGGAGGGGCGAGAGGGGCCGCGGAGTCCTCGTCTCCGGCCGACGGGCGAGCGCAGCCCACCGGGGGACGAGCGGCTGTCCCCAGCCCGGGTCCACCGGGCTGCGCGCACCGCGCCCGCCCCCAGCGCGCCGCGGCCCCGGGTGCTGGAGACCCGCCGCCGCCGCCGCCGCCCCCCGCGGGGCGCCCCCGGAGCCCAGCGTCGCGATCGTGCCGCCGGCTGCACCCGACTTCCGCAGACCAGTCTCCAGCAGGTAGGGGCGGCGGCGGGGCGCCGTGCGACGGGGCACTTGGCCGAGCAGCCGCGCCTCCGGGTCTGGAGGTCGGCGGGCGGGAGGCGGACGCGCCCCTGCCCCGCGGCGCTGGCGACTCCGGAGGGCGCAAGGTGCTCGCACCTGCGTCGCCGGGTGCCCAGCCCGAGTCTCAGCGTGGAGAAGGGGGGCGTGGAGAGGAGGCTGGCGGTCCCTTCCCCGGAAAGGGACGCGGGGAGATGTGTGAACGCGAGAGCGGAAACCCTCTGAACTCTGGACCTAGCCCAGGCGAGGAGGCGAAACTGGCGGTTTAGAGGGACAAGGAATCCTCTCGTTGCTAGGGGAGATGGGAGGAGCGGCGCCGTCACCTACACGACCACTCTTGGGGCGGCGGGGGGTTTGTCCTCTTTCTCTTTTTCTTTGGGGATGAAAAAGAGCGACTACTTCAAAGAACAAAGATGTAGGGGTGGAGGAGGGCTCCGGGATGTTGCCTCTTCCACTGATCCTACTGACCCCTGACCGCGACCCCCACCGGACAATGCCAGCTCCATTGTCTTGGAGGCCTGCGACTACGTGGTGGGCAAAGTCGGCGGGGTGGTACCCAACGGGGACTCTTCATTCATGGCTTCTGTTCCCTGCAGCCCCTGCCCCATTTCCCTGGCTGGGTAGAACCAACTAGGTGGGTGAAAGTGCTGGGTTTAATTGGTACCTTGTACGCCCCCAAAAGGTAATGGAGATGATTTTCTTCAAGTTCTCTTAGCATTTCTGTCATTTGTAGAAAAGCTGTAACTACCCGCTCGTGGCTCAGATCTCCGTTTTGGGGGAGTGAGCCAAATACGTTTGAATGGTGTGTGAATCGTTTGCCTCTTGGAAGGATTATTTTAGCCATTGGAGGAGGAGAGATTGTCTTTCGCTGAGCAGGGCAAGTAAAACTTAACTTCTCTGAATTGGCCAGAGGAGTCAAGGAGCAGAAAGGCAGGCAGGAAAGACGGTCTTTATTCTCCTAAGTGCGGAAGGTTCTGGAAGTGCTCATCCTCTTTGAGTGGTGGTTTTCTTTGAGGATCTCCTGAAATGTCTGGAATCTCTGTTCGGGTAAAGGTTAAAATGCCTCGCACATGTTTGCCACAGGTTCTTAAGGGTATTTATGAAGCCCCTGCAGCCTATCCATGCTCTCCTAGTGATTTTCACTTAGAATAGGAAGATCAGGGACCCCAAAGTCATCCACGACATCCTAAAATCAAACCCACAGGACTGAGGAGGGGGTAACCACAGACTCCCCTGGACCATCAAGCTTCCTTTCTATGGGATCACTGCAGAACTGCCAGAGTAAATTAAATTTTGCTTTTGATATTTTTAAGGGCTTTGAGGGTAATTGGTCATTCTTGGGTTAAGGGTCCTCCAAAACATGTCTTTGTGTGAAGTTGTTTAGTTTATTAAAATTATACAAGCATATGTGACATATACTTAACAGTAACAGCGACGCTGCCTCATCACATGTGATCAACCTGTGTGAGCATATGAGGTTTATATTTGATGGACTTTTTGGAAACCCTAATATACGGCATTGCTTTAGAGACAGTATTAATATGCCCCGGGGATATATTACTTGCTATGAAAATCACCCAGAGTGTGATGTTTATTTACTAAAGGAATAATAAGTTTAATTAATAAAATTTCATCCAGAGGGCATGATGCGATGGTTGAGTTTATCTTTGTCCTTTGAGAATTGAGGGAGTGAAAAGATTTGTTCAGTATACGCTAAAATAGCTGAAGTATTTCATTTTCCACATGCAATAAATACTTTAAAGATTTTTTTCCCTCTAGTCTGAGAAGGCTTGCAGATACAAGCTGCAGTAGCTCTGTGCTAGGCTGTTAATGTGATCTGTGGGTAAGTCAGTACCCCTGCAGCAAAAGCAGAATGTCCGCTAAATGTGAGCCCACTGCAGAACATGAATGTTCTTGAAAGGGATTAAATAAACACAGAAGCATTTCCTCCTCCTTAAGAAATGAGAAAATAAAATCTCTTGGATAAAACCATAATCATATATGTAATCCATATGTGATCCTATTACATATATGTGTGTGTGTATCCATATGATGTACGTAACTTGCAGATTGTTAAATGTGTTAAAATATTTGCATAAGTGAGAAAAGATATTGTGTTGGAACTGGGATAGTTATAAATGATACTTCTTTAAATTTGAGCCTTTGGTTCGCTGAGCACCTCAAAGGTGTATCTGCCCTTTTGGGATCTCATCTCAAAGGCAAGTCCAGGCCCATGAGAGCACTTGTGCAAGGAGTAAATGTCCACTTGTCAAATGATTTGCTTGAGCCCCTAGTACTACAAATGAAGAAAATGAGGCCCAGAGGACTTAGGTCATTTTTTCAAGGTCTTGGAGCTAGATCCTGGCAAGGCTGCTGGGCCTGGCTCTGTCCGCTGTGTGGGAAGGTCAGGGTTTGACTCTCCCCTTGAGAGGAAGGCCCACAGGTGAAACCTTTCCTAGATGGTAAGTTTTCATGTGAGTGATCTCTCTTCTCTCCTCACCCCTTTCCGTATGGGTCTCCTTCCACCAACCCTTCCTCTGACCACTCCTTTGTTCTTAATGCTTCTCTATCCTAGGAATAACACGTTGTTCTTTAACAGTTCCAGAGAGCAAAGAGTGAGCCTGTCATGAGAACAAGAAACCTTTAAATGAAACCGCTTATTTAGAGTAAAAATTGTATACAGTTTACTCACGTGGGTTAAAAAAAAAAGCCAGGCAGTAAAAAAAGTTGATTTTCACCTGAAGTGCATTGAGGTGAGGAAGCAGCCCGAGGCAGTGTAGTGCCTTCACTCTTAAAAAGGGAGAAGCTGCAGTGACAACCCCTGACCATCTCTGCTGTGTAGGTTGCTTTTCCACCTGGGATGCTGCTTCATCCTCACGACTGCTCTGCCAAGGACGCAGGGCAGACGTGGTCCTTCACTCCACTTTCCCCATTTCCCGTCACTCAATTCTGTTCTTTCTCCCTCTGTGGATGCCCCCAGGCAAAATTCAGTGCTCCTGGGAGCTCTCCTACAGGTGGGTGATTATCTCATCGTCAAGTCTGTTTTCTCCTTCAGTCCCAATCGCCTGTGAGGGATGTGGCACTCAGTAAGGATTCAGCCAATGCTTTTAGAATATATTGAGCTAATGAGTTAATTTAAATCAAGCATTTATACTCAGCTGGCTTCTTTTAAGCATTTAAAAAATGAAAACTTTTTTCCCAAGGGAATGTGCCAATAATTTTTAGACGATGTAAACTGATAAAAATTTATTAACCCTCCTGTTGTGATATTTCCTGTGAATGAGTAGTCATTCAAGTACACAGTAAGGTGACTTAGAAAAGAAGATGGGACACTTCTAAGGACCAGAACAGTGTGCTCCCCGGCCTGCCTAATTTAGATACCCAGGAGGTGTCTCTTAAGAGTGGGTTCCCCTAGCCTACCCCAGAGCTGCGGAATCAGAGGCTGTGGTGGGACACAGGACCCTCCCTCCAACCAGCTCCAAGTGATTCTCATGAGCACTGCATTTGAGAATTACGGTGCATGGTTGCTCAAGAGTACACGTCTAGCTTCCTCCACCTACTTAGCATCACCCCTTCTGTTCTACAGGAATCTGCAAAGATTGTCTTGCTTGGTTCTTCTTGTGGTTGATTACAGTAACTGGGAAGACTTGACAGTAAACCCGGCCATTAGTTCTAAGGAAGTGTAGATTCATATTATCTAACTGTAACGGGAAGCGGAAATAGTTATGATGATGCTATTTTTCAATGGATTGTAAACTTTAAGTGGCAGGATCATATTAACTGATTTATTTTATATCCCATGCAGAATTATAATACTTTGTATATAATTGTGTTAAAGGAATTATTTTAAATAACTTGATTTTATAGTTTTTGCAATGTGTTTATTTCTGTGGAGATGGAAGAAGCTGGGGCAGAGTCGGCCGCATCACGCCACTTCATTCGAGTTCATTCCTCAGCCCTTTGCAGTCCAGCTTCTGTTCAGATGATGCTACTGAAACTGTTTGCCCGCCCTCTGTGCCTCTCACAGAAGAGAATTTGACAGCTGATGCCTCACCCTTTAGCCGTGTGGTTCCTCTGTCTCCTTCTTTGGCTTTGCTTTTCTTGTCCGTCTCCTCGAGTGGGTTCTTCCACCCTCTCTCCTTGGGCCTCGGCTTCCCCTGTTTTCCGTATTGCACGAGCTTTCTCCTCCACTCTGTACTTGCATGTGGCTGAGCTCCAGAACTGCATCTCCAGTCCTGACTTCTTTTTGTACTTTTAGACCTGTGTCTGCCTGCAGGACACCTTACCTGAGTGGTCTGTACCACATCTGATTTCAGACGTCCGAACTGGAGTTCATAATCTCTGTCACTCTCTCCAAGCCTGCCTCTGTTTGTCCTGTGCTTTCTTCCCTACTCCCATAGTGGAAGCACCAGGCACAGTCTCCTCATTCATTTGCTCTTCCCTTTCCCTCCCCCACTTCCCATTTCCCATCAGTCATTAAGTCTTTACAATTTACCTTATAAATTATTGCTGAGATTAGTCTTCTCGATTCTGACCTTTTGTGACTGCCCTCGGTCAAGGCTTCATCACCCTCTGCCAGGGCTGAGAGATGGCTTCCTAATTCATCTTCCTGCTGTAGTCTGCTCCCTCACCTCCAGTCTTTCATTTGCCAGAGTGATTTGTCTTACATACAACTTTGGCCATTAGACCTCTTGCTGAAAAGACCTCAGTGATTTCCTGTTGCCCACAGCATGCAGCACGTGCTCTTCGACTTGACCTGTGACCTGTGTTGTCCTTCTTGACCCCTTTCTGCCAACCCTCTAGCCTCCTCTCCCGATTCACGTCTTCTACCTTGGACGACACTAAGCTGCCTGTAGTTCTCCACATGGAACTTAGCATTTCTGAGTGTGTAGTTATTCATTCTCCTCTGCGCTGGGAATGTCCTTCTTCTCACTTTGCTCAGCTGAGGGTCAAATCCATCTTCTCCCAAACACCCACACCCCATACTTGTCCCTCTTTTATCTCTCCTTACTGCATGCACACCTTGTGCTTAACTCTTAGTGTCACCTGCTCTGTTTGAATGTCAGACCTCCTGCTGCACTGTGGTTACTCTTTCCTTATTCATCTCTGTGTGAGTGTTTAGGTTTGGCAGATGTTACATGAATGAATGTTAAGTGTTGCAAAAGCAAAAGGCAACCTGCCTTAGAGGCTTAAAAATGCCCTTTGAAGATTCTAGCTCCACAGCGCTGTGCGCTCTGACCGCGTGGAGCCCCATCTCACTTTTTATTGTAGCTTTTCTCTCCCATCACCCAAGATCCTACCCTACTGAGCCTTCTGACTCTCTCTGTCTCCTTCTCCCTGCCGTGAAAATCATCTGCTCATTTCACAGATAAGGAGAGGAAAACCCAGAGAGACTGAGGAATTTATTCAAGTTATCCTGCTAGCTTAGGGTAGATCAGGACTTGCATAAAGCCCTGATTATTAATCCTGTGCTTTTATCACTAATTGAAAGTCCAGGTTCTTTCTTTTTAGGAGAACAAAAAAATTTTGCTTCTTTGACAAGTGCCATATAGAAAACCATTACAGCCAGAGGCGAGAAAATACAGCCCTCTGGCCAAATGCAACCTGTGGCCTATTTGTTTTCAGCCTGTAAGCTAAGCATGCTGTTTACATTTTTAAAGGACAGTGAAAACAAAGCAAAGAATCTGCGACCCACTGAGATGCGATGGCCCTCAACTATTTACTATCTTGCCTTTTCCAGAAAGTGTTTGCGGAGCCTGATCCAGAGGAACAATGGGACCTGAAGGTCACATCCAATATAATTTATGTGGAAACTGACTTGGATAAGTAATTGTAATACCAGAAAAAACTGGACATATAAAAAATATGTTGTACATTTACTGAATTTTAAGAAGAAAAAAATGAAGGCGTAATTCATACTTCATTCAAATGGTTGATAGCTTGCATTTATTTCTTGTGTTTTTTTTTTTAAAGATTGGCAGGGGGCCACCCGGTGGTGCAGCAGTTAAGTGCACACGTTCCACTTCCGGGGCCTGGGGTTTGCGTTCCTGATCCCAGGTGTGGACATGGCACCCACTTGGCACGCCATGCTGTGGTAGGCGTCCCTCATATAAGGTAGAGGAAGATGGGGCACAGATGTTAGCTCAGGGCCAGTCTTCCTCAGCAAAAAGAGGAGGATTGGCTGCAGATGCTAGCTCAGGGCTAATCTTCCTCAAAAAAAAAGGAAAAAAAAAAGGATTGGCACCTGAGGTAAGAACTGTTGCCAATCTTCTTTTTTTTTTTCCTGCTTTTTCTCCACAGATCCTCCCAGTACGTAGTTGCATATTTTAGTTGTCAGTCCTTCTAGTTGTGGCATGTGGGACACCACCTCAGCTTGGCCTGATGAGTGGTGCCATGTCCGCGCCCAGGATCTGAACCAGCGAAACCCTGGGTCGCCGAAGTGGAGTGTGTGAACTTAACCACTCAGCCACAGGGCCGGCCCCTATTTCTTAAGTTTTTGATGCTTCTCATTTATCCACAAATAATGATCATGATAGACATCATTACTGTTAAGTAGTGTGAGTAAAATAAGTCATAAAAATCACTGTGAGCATTTTTGATTAAAACTACATGATTGAAAGGATGGATAATGGTGAGTTTGATGTTCAAATTTTCATAAACTGAATTGAATTATGCATAAAAATCAGCATTTGAATACCTTCTTTTTTTCCATAACTAAAATGTTGAATGCATTGTTTTTCATTTTCTTTGTTGGAATTCGTATCTTAAAAATAAACTTGGGAAGTTAAAGCTGCTAGCATGTGGTACTGTGTGCCTTTTAAGAACACATTTGAAATATTAAGTAATTCCTTTAAGAATGATAAAGTCTTATTCAGGCTTACTCATTTTCTTTCTAATTTAGATTCTTGGTTATAAGCAGTTCAGTAATATGTGGTTGGGAGTCCCTGGGTAGAAATAATTTCATGAGCTCCCAAATCTTCTTTTAAGAAGTCTATTAACATGACTTTTATCTTTATGATTTGGAACAGCAAGTCATTAACTTTACATTTATTTCAGTGATTTAAAAGTAAATGCAAGAGCAAGACAAAAGAACTTTGTCATAGGGAATTAAGAAATGTAGTAGAACAGAATACTGAGAAAATATTTTATATAGGTTTTAGCTTGCTGTTTTCATTTTGTATTGTGTAGAAAGAAGCAACAGTTTTTTGGAGTGAAGGTAAGAGATATTATTTCTCAGGAAGGGGTTTGCTGAAGCCATAGATACAAGAGAATTCACATAAAGATGATAAATAGAGTTTCCCTAATAAAGATGATGAAAGAGGCATTGAGGCAGGAAATTACAATGTAGTATAAATGGTCAATGAGAGTGTGAACTTGAGGTGGACAAGCATATGTTGGAATTCAGTTCTGCTTCTTACTTCTCTGGGACCAGGAATACATGAACAAGCCTTTCTAGGCTTCATCTGTGAAATGGGGTAATCAAAGTGCCTGCCTTGTAGAGTTAAATGTGAGGTCAAATGAAGTAAAATTTTTCGTGTCTGTTTAGCTCAGGGCTTGTCACCTAGCAGGAGCTCTATGAACATCATGTGCCGTTGTCCTGCTTTGGAGAAGAGTTCAATGTAGCAAGATTTTTGCCAAAAAGTTTCATTCTGTGAAAGTCTGGGTTACTTAAAAAAAAGCCTGACTAGCCTTCTAACAAGCTTATTATTGAAACATCAAAATAATGAGAGGAAGTGCTATGATGGACCTGATTCTAGTTAATAAATAAGAACTTGTTGGTGACATATATATGATAAAAATATTAGAAAAAATGATTCTACCATCATAGTTTGTATTATGTTGAAATAGTCTCTGTATAGTAGATCCTAAGAGAGTAGATTTTGAAATGTTAGGAAGAAAGATAATTAGAGCCCAAACGACAGAAATTGTAAAATCAGATATGGCATAAATGGAACGGGAGACTCTACAGAGCAAAGTAACGGTTTTGTGGTCATATATTATCATTAGGAGGAAGCAAAAAAAGTCACAGAGAAATGTCATGTCACTCCCCATGGCCACCTGTGAGATGACATTTAGTCAGGACCTGTGTACCAAGTGGAGACTGGGATACGTGTCTATGCAAAGTGAAAAAGAGTCACGTGAAGCCATAAGAAGAGGGTCAGGACTAAGTCTCAGCGTGAGTGCACATTTGAGACAATGCTAAAGATAGTAAACACGCTTATTTTTGTCACGTTTAGAGTAAGAAGAGCAAGCAAGTGGTCACCCTCTGCTTGGACTGATGATGTAAAAAGTATAGATGATATAGTGGATCTATTCATCAGAATTTTGGTCCCCATCCTCTTTATCAAAGAGAATGAGCTTAAAAAGGAAAGCAAGTAAGAATCTTGGATTAAAGCCCAAGACAGGCAAGGGAATTAAAAAAAAGATTTCACTTAGCTCTTTTGAGTGAACTCAGGTTAGCCTCAGGTCAATCTCATGCCAGGATACTGCAAGAACCACAAATGTGGTTTTGTGAGTGCTGTTAGTAATCTGGGAACATGATGGAGAATTATAGAAATGCCACAGAACTGGGGTAAGACACGCACCCTGAGCTTCAGAAAGCACTCTGGGCCGTGATAAATTGGTATATAAGTTCTCATCAAAAATAAATTATATATACCATGTACACAGACACACACACATCACAAGCAATTTTTAAATCTTTAGAAAAGCTTAAGGAGGCAGAATAGTTCACAAAACTAAGTTATTGAAAACAAATCTGACTACTTAATTGAATAAAGCCAGTTAAAATTAATGCTAAACTTTGCTCATCTACAAAATTGGATGAATTAATTTCTAAGATTCCTATGTTCTAAGAATTTATGGTAGAGTTTAGTTTGATTTTTTTTTTGTCTTTACCTGGTGTCAAGATTTTTTTTTTTGTGGTAAAAAAAAAAATTAACCATGTTAACCTTTTTAATTGTACAGTACTGTGGTGTTAATTGTTGTGTAACAGATCTTTAGAATTTTTTCATGTTGCAAAACTGAAGCTCTGTACCCATTGAACAGCTTCCCATTTCCCTTGCCCTCCCCTGCCCTCAGCACCTGGTAACTATATTCTACTTTCTGTCTGTGAGTTTGATTATAGATACCTCATATAAATGGAATCATGCATTATTTATCTTTTTGTGACTGGCTTATTTCACTTAACATAATGTCCTCAAGGTTCATTCCTTTTGTAGCATACGACAAGTTTTCCTTTATTTCTTAAGGCTGGAATAATATTCTATATGTATATATCCCTTTTTGTTTATCCATTCATCCATCAATGAACATTTAGATTCCTTCTGCCTTTTGGCAATTGTGAATAATGCTGCAGTGAATATGGGTGTGCAAATATCTGTTTCAGATCACTTTCAATTCTTTTCTGATATGTATCTAGAAGTGGGATTACTGAATCGTATGATAATTCTAATTTTAATTTTTTCCAGCTTTATTGAGATATAATCGACATATAACATTGTGTAAGTTTAAGGTATACAAAGTAGCGATCTTATATATGTGCATACTGCAAAATGATTACCACAATAAGGCTAGTTAACACATCCATCACCTCACATAGTTACAGTTTTGCATGTGTGTGGTGAGAACTTAAAAATCTACTCTGAGCAACTTTCAAATATGCAATATAGTGTTGTTAACTGTGGTCACGATGCTGTACATTACATCCTCAGAACTCATTCATCTTATTATTGGAAGTTGACCTTTGATCACTTTCACCTGCTTCCCCCATGTTCCACCCCGTTGGTCCTAGCAACTTCTTTAAATGTTTGACGGAATTCTCCAGTGAAGCCATCTGGTCCTAGAATTTTCTATGTCAAGAGGTTTTTGATTATTAATTCAATCTCCTTACTAGGGATAGATGTACTCAGATTTTTTTTTATTTCTTCATGATTCAGTATTCGCGTGTTGTATATTTTAAGAATTCATCCATTTCTACTAGGTTATCCAATATTGACATACAATTGTTCATAGTAGTCTCTTATAATCCTTTTTTCTCTGTGGCATCAATTGTAATATCTCCTCTTTCATTTCTGATTCATTTATTTGTGTCTTCTCTCTTTTCTCTTAGTCTAGCTAAAGGTTTGTCAATTTTGTTGATCTTTTCAAAACACCAACTCTTGGTTTCATTCCATTCTTTCCATATTTTTCCATTCTCTATTTCCTTTATTCTACTCTAAGTTTTATTATTTCTTTCCTCTGCTAATTTTTGGCTCAGTTTGTTCTTTTTTTCTAGTTCTTTGGTGTGTAAAGTTAGGTTGTTGATTTGAGATCTTTCTTCTTTTTGAATGTAGGTGTTCACTGCTATAAACTTTCCTCTTGGTCCTGATTTACTATATCCCATAGTTTTGGTATGTTGTGTTTCATTTTTGTCTCGATATTTTCTAATTTCCTTTGTGATGTTCTTTTTGACCCAATGGTTTTTCGAGAGTGTGTTGTTTAATTTCCACATATTTGTGAATGTTCCAGTTATTCTTCTACTGTTAATTTTTAGTTTCATTCCATTGTAGTAAGAAAAGATACTTGGCATGATTCAATCTTATTAAATTTTTAAGACTATTTTGTGACCTAATGTCTCCTAATATGTGGTCTATCCTGGGGAATGTTCTATGTGCATTTGATAAAAATATGTATTCTGCTGTTGTTGGGTGGAGTGTTCTGCAGATGTCTGTTAGGACAAATTGGTCTATAGCATTCAAGTCCTTTCTTTCCTTGTTTACCTTCTGTCTGGCTGTTCTAGCCATTATTGAAAGTGGGATGTATTAGTCAGGGTTATCCAAAGAAACAGAACCAATAGGACAGAAAGGAGATTTTTTTATCAGCTCATGTTGATAATTGACTCATATGATTGTGGAGGTTGAGTCTCATAATATCCTGTCTGCAAACTGAAGGCCCAGGAAAGCCTGTGCTAGAATTCATTCTGAGTCCAAAAGCCAGAGAACCAGGAGAGCAGACGGTGTGAATCCCAGTCCAAGGGCAGAAGAAGATGAGATGAGATGTCCCAGGTCAAGCAGTGAGGCAGGAAAAAAAGGGAGAATTCCTCCTTCTTCTGCCTTTTGTTCTATTCAGGCTCTTAATAGATTGGATGATGCCCAACCACACTGGGAGGACAATCTACTACTTTGCTGAGTTCACCAATTAAAATGCTTAATCGATCTGGAAACACTTTCACAGACATACCCAGAAACAAAGTTTAATCTGGGAACCCCATGGCCCATTCATATTGATACATAAAATTAACCATCACATGAGGGATTGAAATCTCCTGCTAATTTTATGTTGCTATTTCTGCCTTAAATTCTGTCAATGTTTGCTTCATATATATGGGTGCTCAGATGTTAGGTGCATATATATTTATTATTGCTATATATTCCTGGGGAGCTGATGCTTTTGTCATTATATAGTGTCCGTCTTTGTCTCTTTTTGACAATATTTGGACTTAAAATCTATTTTATCTGACATGAGCATGACTGTTCCTGCTCTCTTTTGGTTACCATTTGAACAGAATATCTTTTCCTATATTTTTCACTTTCAGCCTATGTGTGTCCTTATATCCGAAGTGAGTCTCTTGTGGATAGCACATAATTCTATCTTGTTTTTTTTTTAATCCATTCAGCCACTTTACATCTTTTGATTGGAGAGTTTAATATATTTGCATATAAAGTAATTATTGATAAGGAAGGACTCACTATTGACATTTTGTTGTTTTCTGTATATCTTGTAGCTGTTTTGTTCTTTTCCTTTCTTGCTAACTTCCTTTATGTTTTGTTGATCTTTTTTAGTGACATACTTAGGTTCCTTTTTTCTTCTCTTTTTTTTTTGAGGAAGATTAGTGCTGGGCTAACATCTACTGCCAATCCTTCTCTTTTTTCCTGAGGAAGACTGGCCCTGAGCTAAATCTGTGCCCATCTTCCTTTACTTTATATGTGGGATGCCTGCCACAGTGTGGCTTGACAAGCAGTGCTAGGTCTGCACCCAGGATCTGAACCAGCGAACCCTGGGCTGCCGAAGCAGAATGTGTGAACTTAACAATGTGCCACTGGGCCAGCCCCCTTTTTAATTTTCTTTTGTACATTTTCTATAGATATTTTCTTTGTGGTTCCATGAGGATTACATAAAATATCTTATAGTTATAATAATCTACTTTAAACTGATAATAACTTCATGCACATACAAAACTTCTGTTCCTTTACATGTCCCTCCACCCCCAACTTGTGTTCTTGATGTCACAGATTACATTTTTTATAGTGTGTATCTATTATCATAGTTTTATAGTTATTTTTTTAAATGTTTATATTTTAAATTTTATAACTATTTTAAATTCTATATATAATTAAAAGTGATTTATGCACTACCATTACAGTATTACAGGATTCTGTGTTTGAGTTTTTATTTGCCTTTACCAGGGAGTTTTATATTTTCATACGTCTTGTTTTTCCTGCCAGCATTTTTCATCTCACTTTGACCGACTGCCTTTAGCATTTCTTGTAAGGCAGTTCTAGTGAGATGAACTCCCTCACCTTTTGTTTATCTGGGAAAGTCTGTATCTCCTTCATATTTGAAGGACAGTTTTGTTGGATATAATATTTTTGGTTGACAGGGTTTTTTTTCTTTTGGTACTTTGAATATATCATCCTGCTCCTTTGAGGCCTGTAAGATTTCTGCTGAGAAATCTGCTTATAATATTATGGGATCTCCCTTGTACATAATTTGTCACTTTTCTCTTGCTGCTTTCAACATTCTCTCTTTGTATTTGACTTTTGACAATTTGATTATTTGTCTCAGTGTGAGTCTTTTGGGTTCATCTTAGTTAGAATCCTTTGGACTTCTTGAATTTGGATGTCCATTTCCTTCCTTAAATAGGAAATTTTTAGCCATTATTGCTTCAAATAAGCTCTCAGTCCCTTTCTTTCTTTCTCTTCCTTCTGGGACTCCCATAATAAATATATTGATCCCTTTTTGGTGTTCCACATATCCCTTTGGCTTTCTTCACTTTTCTTCATTCTTTTTTCTTTTTGGTCCTTTGACTCAATAATTTCAAATGACCTGTCTTTGAGTTTGCTGATTCTTTCTTCTGCTTGATCAAGTCTGATGTTAAACCTCTCTAGTGAATTTTTCAATTCAGTTATTGTATTGTTCAGCTCCAGAATTTCTGTTTGGTTCTATATTTAGTTTCTATCTTTTTGCCGATGTTCTCATTTTGTTCATTCATCATTTTCCTGATATTGTTTACTTGTCTCTTTTTGTTCTCATTAAGCTCACTGAGCTACTTTAATGTGGCTATTTTTAATTCTTTGTCAGTTATTTCATATTTCCCTGTTTTTCTGTGTGCCTTGAAATTTATTTTATTTCAGTTTTTTTTTTTTGCTTAGACTCGGGCATTTTAAAAAACAGCCATCTTGGGGCTGGCATGGTGGCATAGTGGTTGGGCTCCCACGCTCCACTTCAGCAGCCCAGGGTTCATGGGTTCAGAACCCAGGTGCAGACCTACACACTGCTCATCAAGCTGTGCTGTGACAGCATCCCACATGCAAAATAGAGAAAGATTGACACAGATGTTAGCTCAGCGACTATCCTTCTCAAGCAAAAAGAGGAAGATTGGTGACAGATGTTAGCTCAAGGCCAATCTTCTTCATCATCATCAAAAAAAGAAGCTGCCTCTCCCAGTCTTTATGAACTGGCTTTGTACAGGAGAACCCTTTGCCAGTCAGCCCAGGTAGTGATTCTGTGAGCCTCTCCAACCTTTGTGGGGCTGCATCATCTCTGAGAGGTTAGCCTGTTTCTTTTTCAGCGGCTTGTAATCTCTTGCTCCCTCTGGTGTCTGTTTGTGGTGCTGCAGTTTCTCCAGTGCTGCAGCAAGTTGCTGAGCTCCCTGTTGTTCTCAGTGGCTTCCAGGCATTCTGGGTGTGCTGGTTCTGTCAGCATGCCATGCCAAGTGTGAGAAAAACCAGTCCCTCAGGCAGCCCCCCAACACTGGAACACACTGAACGCATGTTGCTCTCTTCTTTTTTCCTCCTGAGGGGAGAAGGCATGAGTTGGGAGTTTCCTCCCAATCATACTGAGCTGTGCCATTTGGGGGACAGGGTGACTGTGGGTAGAATGTAAAGGCTTTTCTTACCTGTTTAAATGTAGCTGTTCTTGGCTTTGTGCTTGCCTGGGCTACTATAACTGCTTAGCTGGTTTCTGGAACTTATGTAAAGGAATTTTGGTCCATTTTAGTTAAGTCCATGCCTCTGTGGGAGGACGAGGGTTGCAGCTTCCTATTCCACCGTCTTGCTGATGTCATTTCATAGACTGGAGTTTAGTTTGATTTTAACAAGGCATTCTGCACTCTTTCTTGTATTTGACAGGAGGCTTCATTGCCCTGATCAGCTGTGACCCATATCTGTGGAAAGGAGAACCTGGCTGAGGTTAGAAAGGTTCCACTGAGCGAGTTTGCCTTTAGAGCAAAATATTTAATTGACTAGTGTCAGCCTTGGACAATCAAAAATCAACTTTAATGTGACCTAGTTGAAAGAATAGGCAGAGAGACCTGATAATTACAGGAAGAAATGTAAGTAGAGGATTGACCAACATCAAATCATTAAGGAGCAAGAGATTGAAATGAAATCCCAGCGAAACATCAAGACCAGTAAGATACATGCACGATCTGAAGAGCACTTCATGAGTGGACATCACACTCCTACAGAAACTAGACACAGGGCATGTGATTGTTATAGAAATATTACAAAGTACAGATAAACCAAAGGAAAAGAAAAGAAATAATTTATATTCTCTCTATTCTATGGAAATCTACTCTGTACACTTTGACGTATATCCCTCCATAACATTGTCTTTAAGTGTGGTTGTGTTACGTATATATGTATGTGTACATATAAATCAGTATTCATTTCACTGTTTTCCCTATTGCATAGTAACCACATGGTTTGGATGAAATTGACCCAAAATAAACTCCAGAAGTGGACCATGTGTGACTTAGGTTGATCATCTTAACAGTATTCTGCTTGCTCTGATGATTTCTCAGGGTTAAGAATGTGATCCAACCAAGTGTGGCTCAAGACTTTTCTTTCATTTTTGAATCTCTCTCTTTATTTCTCTCCGTCTCTCTCTCTCCACGTTGTCCTACTGCAGCCATGTTGCTACCATGACAGAAACTAGCCTGTGAACAAAGCTACCACAAGATAGAGCAGAAGTTGAATGAGAAGAGAAAGGCACTAAAGCCATGATCGAACAGCACCTGAAACACTCCCACCATCACTACCTCTGACCTAGAAAGTTTGTGGGTTACAGGACAGTCATTCTAATTAATTCCATTAATTTAAATCTTAATCAATTTTTATTGAAGACTATAACACCCATACAGAAAAATGCATGTAATATAAATGCACACTTAACAAACGATCATAAGGTAAACACATGAATTAAGAAATAAACAATTGTATGCAACTCTGCTACCTACTGTCCTTACTTTTATAGTATTTATTCCTTTGCTTTTGTGTATGGTTTTATCATCTACTCACCCTGAACAATGTAGTTTTTTTCAGTCTGATTGTGAACTTCATGTGAATGGAATCATTGATGTTTATTGCATGAGTTGTATTATTTAGTTTCATTGCTGGATATATTTCTTCATGGGAGTATATCAAAATGTGTGTATCCATTCTACATTACTGAGCTTTGGAGTTTTAGTTTGCAGTTTGTGTATATTATGAATAATGAATGCTGCTTTGTCGAGTCCTGGCGTGCGTCCTAGATGCAGATATGCACATATGTATGTATGATGTATACCTAGGAGGGAAGGGCTGGGTCAGGAAAATGAATACTTCAGGTGATTTAGATCAACTTTTTAAAGATCGTGATAGGTTGACATTTTGGACTAAGAATAACAAGGGGGAATATATGAGGGAGAATTGTAAGCTCTGTTAGTGGATTCAAAATATCTATGGCACAAGTTCAGAATGTCAAAGACAGGTCCTGACAACAGAACATGTGGAATAAATATGTGTGTGTTGGTTGACAAATGCTCAACATGAGAAGCCCAGTGTCACCATAATAGAGGGAGATATGCCATTGAAATTGAAACCTAGTGTCTAATATCCTAAGTAGATGAGTTCACATTTAGAATAGTGTATTCATTTTGGGGAATCATGTATAATTAAGGATTTGACAAAACTGGAATACAGACAGAGGAAATAAGCTAGAATGGTTAAAGCCCAGAAAGAGCAATGAGAAAAATTTGTCCAGGGAAGGTTCACCCTGGAAAAGGATAGAGAGGATGTTGTAGTTTTCATGTAGAAAAATTATTATACCTATTTTATCTGTATACAGTCGACTTTGGACCAATGGGAGGGGTGGGAGGAGATGGTATTAAGGCATACTCCATAAGCCTCAAAATTTAATAAAATTTGGGCTCTAATAATTCCAAGGGAAGGAAAAGATCATCTTAAAACAGGAGCTTACCATCAGAGAATTTTCAAACAGAAACAGGAAGAGCATCTCCCTGAGATGTCTAGATGTCCTGAGTTTAGAGGGTGATTTTTTAGAGTCTTCTCAGTATATCTCCCTTTCAAGAGAGGCAGGAAAAATCCACAACCTCACACAGGGAAATCCAGGGTAACCTTAAATATCCTGCTCAAAGTGTTTCTCTTCTTCTTGAACAGAGAGGTATTTCTTAGTTCTAAATTATAGCTTCCATTCACCATGTGTAATGTGACTTAGACAGTTGCACGTGTTTTCCATGTGAGTAATTACCACTTGAAAAAGGGATAAAGTCAAAACGAAGGAAAAAGTAACACCTAAGGAGAGATACTTAAAAAAAAGTTGTGCAAAATCACAAGCCATAGTGAATAACTCTTAATAGGGCCTTCTTAAGAGTTCTGGCTTACCTCGTTCAGAATAATCTTGAATTATAGAAGCAGGAATTACAGTGGAAGGGGTTTTTGTTGAGAAAAAAGAATGTTAGAATTCAAGGTGCTTTAGAAATTCATTGATTATTTTAATTTTCCAGGACAATTTAATAGAATTAACAACTTCAATCTGGCCAGAGGATGGACATAAATTGGATGCTGTGCCTTGAAATTGACACATGTGAAAAAAGAAACACCATTCCTTAGCATCTTGGAATAGGTGATGCTGCTTTAAAAGTATTGAAGAAAATAGAAAAAAAGAAATCCTATTGCTTAGATATTTTCCTTTTCTCAAGAGATCAGTACCATAATAAATTTCCTAAATCTGCATCAAGATCATCTTCCCAGAGGCAAGAAGTCCAGATTTCACACAGGTGAGCACAGAATGGTTTAATCTTGCATAGCAGATGGCTCCAGGTCAGTGGCCAATAACAATTTGTAACACACCAATGATAATGTAAGGAAGCCAGCTCTGTCCTTGGAGTGCAACCTGCTCTATAAAAATAAAATAAGCTGGTGACTTTTTCTATAGATTAGAAGTCTGTCTTCCTTCCTTCCTTCCTCTCTTTCCTTCAGGCCATGAATTTAATCATTTAGTTTTTCTCTTGTGTGAAAGTATTGCGTATATAAGCAAATTGGATACTGAAATGGAGATCATTCATGAATGTGAAATATGTAAATAATGGTACAAATAAGATTTATTTGACCAAAATAAGCAGTATGGAAAATATCACACACACATCACACACACACACACACACACACACACACACATAGAAAAAAAATGCAACTTTTACCCAAAGTCTAAATGTTTTCTTCAGAGTTTACAAAAGCTGTCTCATAAATGGATGTTATGTAAAAATAACATGGGGAGATCATTTGTAGATTCAAAGGAAGTGTCCTAGGGAATGACTCTGCTGTCTCCTCTTCCCTTTAAAAGAAGGAACCGAAGTTACTGGCATTACGTAAATAGACTGAAAGTACGAGTTTTGAAAAGTTAAGCACTTGTGCATTTTAGTACAAATCTCTTTTAATGAAGAATTTGATTTAATAAATAACGTCTAAAGGAAGCCAACCTTTTGTCCTTGAGTCTATAACTCTGGGATCATCAGTCTACAAGGTAGTCACTTACTACAATTTTGAGTATATTGTCACTGAGGAAATAAAACAAGTGAGGATAAAACTTTTTACATATTCATTTTCTCTGGCTTTCCATTGCTGTTTCGTTCCCTTCGTCTTTCTTCCCTCTCTCCCTACCTCTACGTGACCTGGGGCGAGTCATTTAATATCACTGTATGACTGTACCCGAATTTAGGAAGCGTGTGTCATAAGATCTCTCTGGTCTGCTTAGGTTTTAGTGAGAATCAAATGAAATGATGCATGTGAAAGTCGTTTTCAAAACTATAATATGCACTCTATATACGCATATCTCTATATATTACTATTACATAAAAATATGCAATTATCATCATCATGAAACCATAGGTCATTTTACTTTAAAAAAGTCTAATTTGTAAGTATGAACACAGATGTAATCAGGCTATATTTGCTATTTGAGTATTAGGAATTATTTTTTATATCTGCATTGTGAATTTGAGATTCTTACTCTTTTTAGAACCTTTCCTGTAAGTACTCATTTGGGGAAATTAGTAATCTTGATACCTTGAATTAATGTAATACGATACATTCAGCAAAATTGATATACGTCAAGGAGAAAATTGGCTAGTAAAAATCTATTGACACTCTGATGTATTTTACACGTCTATTAAATTATAATATACATTGAAATTCTCTTTAGATGCATTGAAGTCAATAAACTGTTACACTCTCTGGTATGGATACATACAATTTGAAAGCGTAGAGGACAAATGAGATTTCAATAGAATAAAAGTGTGTACTATCAGAAGCAAAGATATTACAGTGGCTGTAAAATTTCTCTCTCCCAGTAATAACTAGCTGTAAATGCTCTGACACTCCTCTTCCAGGCAGTGGAGGACTGGCATTTATTAGGATTTAAGCCAGTGGACTCAAATTACTCTGTGTAATGGGCCGTTCCCAGCCTAGATCTGTTCTCTCCTCCTTCCTCTCTCATCCCTCCTCGTCCTTCTTTCCTTTCTTCCACTTTCCCTCCTCTTTCTCCTCTTCCTCCTCTTCCTCCGTTTTCTCTCTTTCCTTCCCTTTCTCCTTTTATCCATATTGTGCTAGGTATGAGAAAGAAGCAGCGCAAGACATGTTCTCTGACCTTCTGGAATTTACAGTCTTGATGAAGAGCAGGGAAATGAACTTAGGAAAGGCGTCAGGCAGAGCACAAGCCAGTGCGTGACTCTGTCCCCACAGGAGTGGCATAGACAGTGAGTGCTAGAGAGATTCGGGGCAAGGGCGGATTAGTGACACTGGGGTAGACGGGGAGAGTTCGTGGAAGTGTTGTGGGTCTTATGGGGTACCTAAAAGACAGGTACAATTGAGTTATAGAGATAGTAAAGTAAAGGTTATGTGGTAAGATTTTGTTGTGTATTGACTATTTTTTGCAGTTCAGTGTTGGGCAAGTAGGACAAACAATTGAAACTTTTAAAATGGATTCCAATTTATTTTAATTATCTGTAAATTATACTTCTAACACAGAGATCTGTTAGAGGAGAGTGTTGTTTTTGGTTCCTTCTGTTTCATACATCATCGGCAGTAAGATAAATGTATTAGGATCTGCACGCTGCTCACTCCCCTCACCTTTGTGCAGGTGCTGGCGAATAGCACTATTCAAACTGATAACTGTCCTCTTTATGTCTGTGAATCTGCCTGTGAGCCTGGTAGTTGGGACCTTAAGTAGTTTTGCTTGTAAATGTAATTATATTTAATGATCTATTTTGTAAATACAAAGGTTTTTCCTTTCTGTGGGTAGTCAACTGAATCTGAATGTGGAAAAATAAAGAAAAGAGCATTACACATTCAGAAAACGTTCCTATTATTGTGTATATTTTCTACTTTGTTCTGGATTTATGTTAAACACAATTTCATTATTATTTATCTCAAACAACATAAATATGATGTAGATTTATATAAATGCTCTTTTGCAATATTCCCAACATTTTTTCTCCTCAATAGAATATATCCAGCATTGTGCACAAAAGATGCTAAATAAATAGTTATGAATTACTTTCCAAATGTAAAAGCAAAATCAACGTCATAAAGGGAAGAAGAAAACAAACCAAACACAGAGACTATTTTGCACCACTACCGATGATATACTAGAAAGGAGAGTCTTTTTAACGTGCTCTGATGTTGCCCAGAATGGGGCCAGAATTTTGGAGATGCTCAAATTCTTCCTTACTCAGGAAGCAATGACTTCTATGAATTAAGTGATCCAAATAATGTGCTGGAAAGCAGACTTCTGGCAAGTATGTTCCTATTTGTTACTGAATGAATGAGTGAATGAATGAATATATGAATACATTACATTTGATATCTGTTACTTCTTTTTCTCATGGGTTTAAAATTGTACTTCAGAGGAGTCCAGTTCTTGAATCACATAATTTCTAAGAATATGCTAGTATTTAATTTTTCATGAATGTGTTAATTTGCTAAGGCTGATGTAACGAAGTCCCATGAACTGGGTGGCTTCAACAGCAGAAATGTATTGTCTCATAGTTCTGGAGCCACAAGTTCAGGATCAAGGTGTCTGCAGGGTTGGTGGTGAGGGGGGTTCTGTTGCATGCTTCTCCCCCAGCTTCTGGTGGGGAGCCCGCAGTCTTTGGTGTTCCTTGCCTTGTAGATCTCTGCCTTCATCTTCACATGGCATCCCCCCTCTGTACCTATCTGTCTTTTTGTCCAAATTCCCACTTTTTATAAGGACACCAGTCATGTTGGGTTAGGGCCCACCCTAATGATGTCATCTTAGCTAATTACGTTTGCAGTGACCCTATTTCAAATATAGTCAAATGCTGAGGTACTGGGCATTAGGACTTGAACATATGTATTTTGTTGTTGTTGTTGGGGGGGGACACAATTCAACCCATAACAAAGAGTGTCAAAGTAAGGCCCCAACCCTTTCTACATAGGAGTTTCCTAGACAGAGGATAAGATTGAAGATAGAAAATGAGCTGTAGCAGAGACTTAAGGTGAATATTAGGATGGAAAGAGGTCTCGGTGTAGTGGTAGTAATGACGACACAGCCCTCATGTCTGATTGAGGTAAGTCAGGGAAGTCTTCACAGAGGAGGTAGAAGTTGAGAGTTGGAGACTATGTAGAAATTTGTCTACTGAACACGAACCTCAAATTTAACTTATCTAAAAGGAAATTCAGTTTTCTGACTAAACTTACACCTGCTCCTGAATTCCCTAGTTTAATTAATGGAGCCAGTAAAATCTGAGTCTTCTCTCTCCTCTATCGTATCCATTTGGACCACAAATCTGATCTCTTCTCTTCTCACAAAATGACTGTGTCTTTCTCCTTCCTTCCATTTTCACTGCCACTGCCCAGTGTCAGGCCTTACTTCCAGAATGTCGGTGATATGGCTGGTAGTCTCCTGTGATATCCCTGAGCTTATCATTTTCCATTCACTATCCATCCTGCATGTCACTACCTGATTCATCTCCTTAGTGACACTAAGATAGATGGGGTATAGATGGAGGAGATTTCAATTTGGTCATTACTCTGTAGGCCCCAAACCTTCAGTATCTTCTCGCTGCCTACCCATCTTATTCAATCTCTTCATTCAAATTGTCAGATCTGTTCACAGCCTGGCCTCAACCTACATTTCTCACTTCGACGTTCAGTAGGATTAAAGAATCTCAGCTTGGGAAAGGACCATAGACGTCGTCTGCATGAGTCCTTCAGTAACATCCCAGCTAAGTGGGCGTGTCTTACTTCTGTCCCCAGTTCTGGGACCTTTGCCTGTTACACAGCTGACATGTGCTCATGACCATTTCAACACATGGGTGTGCGTCCTCACTTCTGTGTCTTTGTTTGTGCCGATGTTATGTTCTCTTCTTCTGAGACGCCTTCACTCTCACCCATGTCCATGCTGTCATTCACGAGTGGTTCAGATTCTGCCTCTACTATGAAAAATGACTGTGGCACCCAGATGATAACACCTGCACCAGGAACTGTGCTGTGATGATGAGGATAAATGACAAATATGAATGCAATGATGAACTAAAGATTGAGATGGTGGTAGAACATAGAAAAAATGTAAGTGGAGTTGGATGTAAAATTGTTGCAACGGGTAGGTATTTTACATACAGATTAGTTTTGAATATATGAAAATGATCTTAAATGTCAACTTGCTTATTTAATATTATTTCTGATTTCAGGTTAAAATGATTGCCCTGTAGTTTACATTTTTTAAAACTTTAAAAAAAATCAAACTGCTCTGATGACCAGTCTATATACAGAAATGAAATAACAGAGAGGAAGGGTCTCACGTGAGGACAAGGGTGTCATGGAACAGGCACAGACATTACCTCTGGGTCTCATTGAGAATAGTAATCAAATCACCTTAGGACACTGATAGGTGGAATATGAGTGAGTGCAGATGGTGTGGACCATGCTGCCCCACTTCATTCGCTGATCTCCTGAATATGTCCCCTAGCGGAGTGTTGCCTCAGCTTAAGATAAATAGCCTTACTTAAGATATACATTAAGAAGCAACCAAAGTGATGGCTAAATTGTTTGGATTTGCCAACTTTGAAGTAATCATCAGGTGTTAAGCATTATTTGTTTATAATGGAAATAGTGAAATAATATCATTGACCAAATCTTGTGAAGTTTGCGCTCTGTCCTCAGTCCTTGGACCATGAGTGAAAGTCGTCATGTTTTATAATTTCATTTGAACGTGCATTTGAATGGCTTTTTGTCCCTATCTCGCAATAACCTTTTATAGTTTGAACTTTCCATCTAAAGAGGGCATTGTATCAGAAATAAGCTCTGGCCTTGCCATCAGGTGGCTGGCTGTGTAATTTTTAGGTATGTCCTGATTCCATTGATGTTTTCTGATCCTTTAGAAGCATCACTAGAGAAAGGTAAAGTGGTAAGTTCATTAGCATCTAGATAACTAGTCAGGGTTTCTTAACCTCAGTCCTGTCGACATTTTGGACCAGATCATTCTTTGTTTGGGGGCCTGTCCTGTGTATTGTAGGGTGTTTAGCAGCATCCCTGGCCTCTACCCTAGATCTAGATGCACCCTCCCACCCCAGTCTTGACAACTAATAGTGTCAACTGATAGTGACAACTAATAGTGTCTCCAGATGTTGCTGAAATGTTTAGGGAGCAAAATCACCCCCTGTTGAAACCCACTGATCTAGATATTAGCACCAACTCCGTAATCTTATTTTTCATTACATTGAGTGGCCAAATACTTTGTGGAGAACATCTACTCAATGAATCACGGTATGGTTGCTTAGCATGCCCTGTAGGCTAATTATCTTATTAAAGGAGCTTTAACAAGAATCTTGAAACTAAAATCTCATACATTTATGATTCTTTCAATGAGTGTATTGCACGTAACTTAAACGATGTAGAATTAATTAGTTTCACTCATTTTACACATTTTCTGTGTGTATTGCTTGAGCAAGTGATGCCAATTTCTCTTCTTTTTTTTAAGGCTGGCAACAGACACTGCTCTTCATCTCCCTACGTCTGAGTTTTCTTGGGGGGAGGGCAGGAGTGACACCAGCTGGTGAATGCAGAAGTAATTACAGATTGTTTCCCTCAAAAAAGACACACATGGATTATCAACCTCTAATGATTTTGGCAGCTGTTCCTACCCTTTTACGATTACCAGTAATCGGACAGACACTTTATTCTTTTTCTTGGAAGCATATGTTGCAATTTTTTGGGATTTGGATGCTAGAGGCTTTGTTACAGATGCCACATCTGATGAAAATTTTAGACTATATGTGCTATTGCCTCAGAAATCCACTATAAAATTTATGGATTCACTAAATGTTTGATACTACTTGAATTTCTGTTAAGTACAAATGTATAAATAAATTTCAAAAATGCTGGCTTAAAATTAAAGCATAAATGTCTTGAAAGTAGAAAACTTTCAGACAGGTGAAGAATGATCTTTCTGTTTATGTTGGATTTTAAAAAGAATGATCTCAACAATATTTAAGTGACCCTTAAAATGTATTCATGGCAACATTTTTGGGGGAGACATTTCCCCCCCAAATGTTGATAAATTAATGGTTTAATTGCATTGAAATAGAGCCTTTCAAAAAATGCAAGTGGGTAAAACAAACAAGATCATTGCTGAATATTGCTATATTAATAAATTTTGTACATGAAATTTTAATTTAAATTATATAGTTGAGAGGAAGGATCTTAATAGTCTCAAAAATGCAGTCTACATACTGTTTCCAATTTCTCACTTCCCATTTACTCCCCAGTCCACTAAATTTGAATTTGGGTCCAAGTGCGTCATTAACTAGTCCATTCCTGTGAATATTCTATTTTATTTCTGCCTTCCTTTCCTAGTCATCATGCTTCTGACTCTACTGCTAATATTTCTCTCTAATATATCACCTTGTTCATGAAGAACCAGTATAGTGTCGGATACAAACTTCTTGTCAAACTACCTGGGTTCGAATCTTCGTTTTGCAATAGGCTGATCTTGGAAAAAGCCATTACATGGTGCCATCTTGTTCTCTCACTGACAATTAAGGTCGGGTTATTAAATTTGGATGGAGTCACAAAATACTGTGAGATCACAGATGGTAAGTTAATTATCATGAGGTTGGTGGATAAAATCATCCTTCTATGACAAAATGGCTCATAACTTGAAATGAACAAGCACAGCTTTCAAAAACAAATTTCTAACAAATGTAGCTTCTTACAACAAGCAATCATAAATATAGTTCTTGGAACTTTTAAATTATTTAAACATATTTTTCAATATTTATAGGAAAACTGTTTTTCTCATTACAGAGTTTCTCTAGAAATTCAAGTTTACAATGATAAGTTACAGATTAAGTGTAGAGTCAATCTGAGTTTGGTGGTAACTAGTAAGTAAATGTGGCGACCTTTGTCTTATTTTTTAACAAGATGTAACAGTTTATAAATATGTGCTTTGTTTAATCAAATTCCCTATATCAATAGTCTCTCATTTCTTTTCGTGCTTCCTAATATTATTAAACTGTTAATTAAGGCTTGTAGCCTCTGGCTTCAGTTATAGTTTTGAGTAAATGCTGAATCAAAGAATACGGGGCTTATAATTTTCCATTTCCATACACACTCATTAAAGAAATCATTTGGCACAGATTCCTATAGGTGCTCAAAATTGTTTGGCAGTTAGAATTACATTGTATATGAGTCATCAATCTGTATAGAGTGACTGTTCAAACATCTCCATGGGAATAGTAATGCCAATAGAAGGATTTTTTGAACACGAGAGGGTAGTTTCACAATTTATTCATTTAATTTATAAGGGTTATTAATATAGGAATCTTAGTTCAGTAGTATTCCTGTTTGTTTTGCCTAACTTATTAAAAATCAAGTTCTTTTTAATTGGCCTTTCTAACCTCTCTGTTAATAGTATGCCAATGAAAGAATTCTTTGAAACTGAGGGTGTTAGTTTTCCTATTTATTCATGGAATTCTAAAATACACTCCTTGTTCTAGGATCCCCTCGTATCCCATGTGTCTCTGAAGTAAACACCTCACTGCAGTGACAGTCCATTCTCTGGGACCTGATTCTGTTAAGGTTGACACATGGGAAATTAGAAACCGTAGGATACCCAAGCATCTGCTGAGTCATGAAGAAGTAAGATTACAGTAAAAAAGTAGAAAAAAATTTGAGAACCCCCTACAGATGTGAAGCTTTAAGTAATTAAGTGGAAGTAGTGCTTCATGGAACCAAATTATTATATGTATTTACCATATCTGACAGCTTCTTTTATATTTGTTATTTTAAGTGAAATTATTGTGAATGAGATGAAGGGTGAAATCCCATAAAGAGACGGACCCTACAAATAGTTATCCTTTTGGCCAGATGGCACAACTTGAGGCTGTTTATCAAGATCTGGGGATAGAATTTGAGACAAGAAACACTAAGTCCAAGAATAAGACAAGAAAATAACATAGTAAGGATGGATTTATCCTGCTTAAATAAATATAGCAAGATTTAAAGTGTAAATTCTTGTGTTAACTAGGATATATTAGTTCCCTAAATTATACTCCATGGCTAGGAGAAGTAGAGACTTAAGATGGGAATTGGGCAAGAAAGTAATTAGATTTGGGAGACAGTATAGAGTCTTTCCTTTCTTTTTCATTTCATCTCATCTCCTTTCCTTTCCTCTTCCTTTTTCTTTCCTTCCTTCTTTCCATCTTTTCCTCTTTCTTTCCTTTTTTCAGCTTTTGACTTTCTTGTAAGAAGACGTGGGATGAAAAGAAATGATAATACCTTAACCAAGGGAAGAGAAGGCAGGGTAAAGAGTGAAGAAGACAAGTCAAGCCTTTAAACCAGTCTAGGGTGCTAGGTCAGTGGCAATGTCTCAAGTCCAAGTCTAAAACCAAAGAGAAGATTAGCAAAGCAGAAGTAGAGAACTGCAGTTTTGATGCCAGCTGGGCCATCTTCCTTTGGAGCACAATGGTAGAATGGATAAAGCCTTGTCGTAGAGGCAGGCATTAACTGGAGTTGTGTACTAGGTGTGCAAGGAACACACTTAACTAGTTTCACTCTATGTTTCCTTAATTTAAAAAACAAGGGGTTTGGATTTGCTTCACACAAATTATTCTTTCTTTGTCTCCAAGGAGGCCATCATATTTTAAATAATCTCATATCTTTTCTCTCTACATTTCCAAATCCTTCAAAACATAGTTTAGATAGTATTTCCTCCAGAAAGCCTTTCTTACTGACCCACCCCAATCTGAAATAATCTCCCTACTTCCAAACCACAACACTAGCCACCAATGATGCCTACAGTTTAACTGTCAAGTAATCATGTATTGCATTATATTTATTTCATTGTTATCATGAAAATTTTCTTATATATTTTGTGCTGGTCTTTGATTCTCACCTCTTCACCTGGATCACCAGGATTCCCAGGGTACTGAGGGCAAGGAGAGTTTCGTGCACGCTTTTATCACTCCAGCACCCATGATCCTTGAAGAGACTATGTTCTTCATTAAATGTTTTACTTCCTCATGTGTCAAACTGTCAATCTGAAAATCTTATATATTTCCACATTAAACCTATTTTCATAACTTAATAAAGTGCTTTCTTTTGGAAGCTCCCAGATATTCCAGTGGAGAAGAAAAGTAATCTCTATATTTATTTTGGATTTGCATTTCCTTTATGAAATCTCTGTCAGGTCAGCTCCTTGCTCTACTAGAGCAAGCAATGTTTCCCATGCTCATGGGTTAAAGGTGTTGGGTAAAATCAAATGGATCATCAGGGACAGACTATGGACCCCAGTTTAGTTATCTTCAAGGCATTTTTTTTCCTTGAACCTGATACTTAATTGTGAAATGCATCACTGAATTGGCAGAGTCAGTTATAATGGATTCTGAAAAAAAAAACCAGCCTCATCTTGAATGAAGTTTATTTAATTAATGCTGATTTGATTAACCACCAGGGTTCTCATTTATAACTCTGTGGGAATACCAAACACCTCTTGCAATGATCCTTGGTTCAACAGAACGGGTCTTACGTTGATTTTAGCTAAGCTGAGCATTCCCATAGCCCACCTATGGTGCAGCCTGTATTCTCTTAGGTCTACTCCATTAGAGCACAGTGAGAGAGCAGTAACTTTATTGAAGAGTATTCCTTTGCTTTCTCTCACTAGAGTTTTCTGAAACCCCACATCTCTCTCAACAATTTTCTGCTGTTCCCCCAGTAACCTTTCTAACTGATCATGTGGGTGCATAGTCCCAATTCCTTGTTGCTCCCAAAGTGAGCTAGGTGCTGATGGAGCTCTGCATTTCCTACTGCTCAGATCCCCCAACACTGCTTCAAATTCTTCTCTCCCAGCTGCTTCCAAGTCACTTCCAAGTTCTATGGAGGGGTGTATCCTAGAGAGGAAGAGCTGGGAGGACAAGAGCCCCCTTTTAACAATGACCACATATAGGGAGTCATTAGAAGGAGAAATGAACAGGAAAGAAAAGAAAAATAGGAGGTGTGCTAAAAAAAAGAGGAGGGATTAAAAGGGAAGAAGGTGGATAGTTCTAAAAGCTGCAGAGAACGGGACAATGATTATTTAGTCATATGGTGTTATAGGATTATAAGACCAGTTCTTTATTTCTAGCATTGTTTCTTTTAGAGAAATTAAATTTGCATAGATCGAATATCCAGCCCTGTTACTTAATTTAATATTGGACTCTGATTTTCAAAAATAGATTTTTAGTTTTCTTATGTTATGAACACATTAATTACATATGATTATTTGGTTAAGTCTCCACTTTTCTAGAGTATAGGCTCTGTGGAGGCAGAGAATTTGTCTATTCGATTATGGCCATATTCTAAACATTAGGTAAGTGCCTAGTTCATGGTAAGAAAAAATTGTGTTACGTATTTGTTATACTGTCCTTCTAAATATTAGCAGGTTTTGACGTTTTTAATGACTATTAACCATTGTACTTCCATTTTGGATAATTGTCTTTAAGTATTTACCATTTGGGTCTTAAATGTTTTATTCATTTATATGATGCTATTAACTTTTTTCTGTGAGTGTTGTCAATATTTTCTAGGTTTGTTTGCTTTTATTTATGAAGTCTTTTTGAAATGGAGATATTTTAATTTAGTTACTTTCACAGTTATGGATCTTTTCTTTAGTGATCTCTTTCATTGTTTTAGGCTTAGAAAGTATTCGGCCATACAAAAATCAGCCTTACTGGAAGAAGGAATAGCATTTGTGCAGACCTGGAGTTGGCTTGGTGAGGTGGTTTCAAGGAGGTAAAAGAAAGTCAGAACGAGAGAGAGGATGGGTTACAATGAACATAGAAAGACAGTCAGAGGGCAGAGTGTGCAGGACTTGGAGGCTGTATTAGGGATTAGTGTCTTTGTTCTGAGGGAAATATGCAGCCATGGAAAGGTTTTAAAGAAGAGAATAATATGACCAAGTTAAAGACCACTCTGGTGGTAGTGTGGACAATGTCAGAAGGAGATAGAAGAGCAGGTAGAATGTGCCATAGGGATGCTCTTAGTTGTCCAGGCAAAGGAGAGCTCTGTGGCCCAGTGTGGCAGGAGCAGGGAGAAGGTGGTACATTCCAGAGATCCATTTTAGAGGTAGACAGACAGGATGTGTGGACAGATTTGAAGTGGGTTTTGGGGGAAGAGGACGATGTAAGGAAGATGACCAGACTTCTCATCTGAGCAACTGGTAGGTGGAGGCACTGCTTATTGGGATGGGAAACATAGAAGAAGCAGCAGCTCAGTTTGAGACATGTTTATGCTTCATAAAGCTCACAAAAGATGCGTGGCCTGAGAATAAAATATCAGAGTCAGTGGCTGACAGTTAATTACCATGGGTGTGGATTTGCTGACAGGGTCAAAGAAGAATGAGTGGAAAAGACTGGTTCTTGGAAGAACTCCTGCATTGAAAGATCAGACAGAGGAATTTTAGGCTATAAAAGTAAAGGGAAGTTTAAAAGAAGGTGCCGTTATTTATTTATTTTTGCTGAGGAAGATTTGCTCTGAGCTAACATCTGTGCCAATCTTCCTTTACTTTGTATGTGGGTCACCACCACAGCATAGCTGCTGATGAGTGGATTAGGTCCGCACCTGGGAACCAAACCCAGGCCACCAAATCAGAGCAGGCTAAACTTAACCAATAGGCCAAGGGGCCAGCCCTGAAGGTGCCATTATTAAAACCAGAAGAAGCAAGTATTTCAAGAAGGAAGGATAATTACCTGTGAAAAATCCCACTAAGTGGTCGGCTCAAATGAGGACCAGCATTAACAACAAGGAATTTATTGTAATCCAAAGAAGAGCTGTTTGGGCAGAGTCAGGAGAAGAACTGGAGTGTATTGAAGAGGGATGCAGAGTGAGAAGGTAATTCACTGCTTGTTTATGAGGAGACAGGGTGGTAAGAAGTGAGAAGAGACACTTGTTTCATTATAAGCTGAAGGAGAAAGAAGAAGAAAAAGAAGGTAGAGATGCAGGTTTGTTGGTGGAAAGATGAAGGGATTTCGTCTAATGACTTCCATTTTCCTTTTAAATGATGAAGCGTGGTTATCTAGTGAACATGATTGGGAGTGCTGGTCAGAGGGAATCAGGTTGTGCGGTGGAGTGGGCCATTCATGTCAGGTTAAGGGGCTTATGTAGATAGTAGCAACCTATATAGTAAGAAATTTGGCTTCAACCAAAGAGGGGTCTTTTTCGTGGCTCCTGGAGGTAACCATTAAACCCTTGGAATTTCCCACGTGATGCATGTGTCTTTGTTAGTGACATTAGTGTTTGGTGGGTCCCTAGAACCACATCTGATAGTTTATTCTAATGAATGACCCAGGATGGGGCTCGCCACACCAGATGGACTCAGGGTGGGGACTGGCCATGCCGGAGAGACCACTGTATGGTTTGCAATGAGCCCTTTGGTTTTTAGTCTTCCTAGAGACTGAGTTCAACCATATGGGCAATAAATCGTCAGTCGTGCCTTCCTCATGAAGCTTCAGTAAAACTCTGAACACCAAAGCTTGGGTGAACTTCCTGGGTTAACAGTCTGCTGTGTGTGCCACACATTGATTCTGTGAGCGTAAGGCGTCCCTGAGCACAATGCAAGTTTGCGCTGGAATCCTCCCAGACTCTGCTCTGTGCATCCCTTCCTTTGGCTGGTTCTAATTTGTATGCTTACTTTGTAATAAACATAACCATGAGTGTAATACATTTCAGTGAGTTCCCTAAGTCCTTCTAGTGAATTTTCAAACCTGAGGGTGGTTTTGGGAAAACCCCAGGAACCTGAAGTCAGTATCAGAAGTGAGGGTGGTCTTGTGTGGATTTTTCTCTCTAACTTTGTGGTTGAACCCTAACTCCTTGCAGTAGAGGGCAGAAGGCTTGGGCAGACTTTGCTGTCTCTAGGGAATGTGCCCTCAACCTCACAGTTTGGCTCATTCCATGTACAAGTCATTTCATATTTTGGGGGAATTGAAGCTGCCATGATCACAGCAATGCCTTGTGGAATTGTGATTCAGTCACGTGTCAGGTGAATGGTGGACTAGGGACTATTGAAGTCAAGAAAAATGCATAGTTCACTATTACAGTTTTTCCCCTATCATGCCACTTGGGTAGTTGAAGTGGCAGAAACAAAGAGGGATCCAGATGCAGAGAGATTTCAGAGATGGAGTTGACAAAACTTAAGAACTGAGTTTTCTGTGACACCACATTTGAAGGCATTAGTTCATGATAGTTTTTCTATCCCAAGCACATGTGAGACAAAAAGCAAGCCCTCATTTGTAACAGCAACTCACTTCCAAAACGATCATCGTGCATCAGTGAGAGTCATGAGTGGGGAGCAGGTGGTGGTCAAGTGTGGCTCAGAATATCTGGGTAGGTGCTACCCCTGGAAAAAGTCTATCAGGTGTTTCTGATTTGCCTGAATAGGGAAATGTGCCCCTCTCCTCCATAACGTTGAAAGGAATTGGCTTAAGAAATAATTTTAGTAAATGGAACTTATGTGAAAGAAAAACTTTCTGTGACAGGCGACTGCGGTAAGTGACGCTGCCATATAATGAGATTCTCCTACCTAGGCACAAAGTCCCTTGAATACCATCCCAGATTTCCATATGAGGTAACATTTTATTTCCCATAGAAATCAATCCGTATTTCCTTGAATTAAAAATTGCGTTGAATTTAAAAATGCAGATTTTTTGGTACTGATTTCAACCGCATATGTTCAATTGAACATACACAGCAGCCTGCAAATGATTCTCTGATTTTAGTAGTGGGACTGTTTCTTTACTGGAGATTTCATATGACTTTCCTCCCTCCACCCCCTTATTTTTGTACACTTGTGAAAGCATACTTGATTGATGTTTACTCAGATAGGCTGGATATTGCTAAAAGTGTTAGAACTCAAACTAATTACTACAATCAGTTTTAAATAACTGAAATGTTGCTTGCCCTGTTTTTAAAGGTTCTTTTTTTGGATTTCAGTTCTGGCTTTACGTTTCATGTGTCTGTACATTGTGCATGTGTCTAATAATGACAGTTATTGCTTCAGCTGCACCAATGGGAAATTCAGGAGAGAATCTCCAAACAAAAATATTATTTTACTGTTATCTCTTAGGGTTGAAATCAGAAGCCATTTGTCTCCCTTGGGCCACCATTTCTACATATTTTTATTGAAAGTGGGCAGTTTCATCTTGACTATCCCATAGCTTCTGAAGAAAGAGATTTATATTGTTGACATAATATTCATCATCTCCAGAGGAAGGCCAGTGCTCAGAACATCCCACACTTGTCTGATTGTTCTTAGACAGGTTTGGCGTCTGGTGATGATTTGTGATGGTAACAGAACACGGCAAGAAAAACGGGTCATGCTGCTGTCAGAGGAGCTGAAACCTGGTGCCTTCGTTGAATGTCCACATAATCAGGTACTTAACTGTGTAAGAATCACAGTGACTTTTCCAGTTCCATTTAGCAAAAGTGAAGGTGGGGAAAGTGGAATCTCCACCCACTCCACTTCTGGGTAAGGACATTTGGAAGAAATCTCTGCTCGTTGGCTCAGGAACTGTAGCCAACAAACCTCTAGAGGTTCAAGTAACAACACTTGGCAGTTCTTAACTTTTCCTTATTTCCTTAACAAAGAGGGAATAGGAGGAATGGAAAAAGAACCCTCCAACCATCAACAGTTCTCAGTTCTCTTCAGGTATATTACTTTAAATAGGCTTTGCTAAAGTAGCAAAAATATCCGAAATGACAGTGGGGTAAATAATAGAGATATTTATTTTTCTCTCTAATCTATTAACATGCATAGCCTGAGGCTGGCATGGTGGCCCCACTATCATCGTGGACCAGGATCCTTATGTGGCGGCTTCCCATGGTCCAAGTTGCTAGCTCTAGCTTCAGTGATCAATGTTGCATTTCAGATATCAAGACAAAGGACTGGAGAGAAGGGCATGCCCCTTTCCTTTCAGGACACTTCCTGAAAATTGCATTTGTCATTTTCTCTTACCTTCCAGTGGGTGGAATTTAGTCTATGGTTTCACCTAACTATAAAGGATTCTGGGATATGCACTCCTCATTCTAGGTGGCCATATGTCTAGCCGGTATTCAAGAGCTGTATCGCTTCACCAGCGTTTCAGATTTTGAAGGCTAGAATCATGGTTTATTCTTTTTCTACATATCCAGTTGCTCATGATAAAATCCTAAGCACATTCCAGGGTTTTGCTTAATGCCAGATTAATGGTTTGATTTGCCTTGAACATTTGGAATAGGAATCTTTTTAGTGATGTCGAGCTGGTACAAGAAAGCTTCACTTTTGGGGCCGGCCCAGTGGCGCAGTGGTTAAGTGTGTATATTCTGCTTCGGCGGCCCGGGGTTCACCGGTTCAGATCCTGGGTGCGGACATAGCTAAGATTAGCCCTGAGCTAACATCTGCTGCCATCCCTCTCTTTTTGCTGAAGAAGACTGGCCCTGAGCTAACATCCATGTCCATCTTCCTCTACTTTATGTGTGGTATGCCTACCACAGCATGGCTGTGTTTCTTGAAGCTGCATCCCATGAATTTAGGAGGCGAGGTAGGGTTTTTGAATCTCAACAGTAACATTGACAAACTGTGCAGTCATGGGAAAGTCACACAACCCTAAACTTCCTCAAAAAAAAAAGGAAAGCTTCACTTTTGTGGAGCTCAACGTTTATTGTGTGGGTGTGGGTATCTGTATACTTAATTTTCTTGAGTACAGGAACTTTGCTAGGTTCAGCAATAATACAAGAACCAAGGACATCAGAATATATGTTGTAGGTCAACTGAGAGTAGTTAGTGATTAACTCCCTGGTGATCTATTTCAGCCTTGCCTCAACTGGGTCGCTCAGGAGAGAAAAACAATTTCAGTCTTAATGTAACCTCTTTGGGATCAGTAATTCCAAGATTACAGCTAACTTGTTATAGCTCAGAGGTTTAGTTTTGCAGCTACCACAGTGCACTTTCACAGCAGGAGGAGTTTATTAAATTATTGAAGCTGCAGAGGAAAAAAATTTTGGTAATAATGTTCCAAGAGACAGCAAACTGCTTAGAATATAGAATGCATTGAATCCCTTTGTTTCTTGAAGCTGCAGCCCATGAATTCAGGAGGCGAGGTAGGGTTTTTGAATCTCAGCAGTAACATTAACAAACTGTGCAGTCATGGGAAAGTCACACAACCTCTGTATGTCTTGATTTTCTCATTCAAATATGGGGAAAATGAATGTATTGTCCAGTGCCTCAGTAGTGATGAAAATCTGGGTGCAAATCAGGTAATTTAACTACTTAGCAATAATTTTGGAAGAGGAGTTAATGAAGGGAAATCTAAAACTTGTAATATGAGTTAAATTTTTTGACTTTCTTATTTCTGATTTTCACTTTTTCTGTTATATTTATAAATCACTGAAAGTCTAATAGGGAGAAGGACCAAGATAGGATCAGAAGAAATCACAATATTTAAAGGGTAGAGAGAATAGAAAAACGGTAAGGGAGATGAGAAGTAGTCAAAACTTAGAAAGAGAACCACGAAAATACAGTATTTTGGGAAGAAAAATCAATATTAAAATTGGCAAATCATCCTTGGTGAGAAGTGAGTAGGATCCTTAATTTTGGCAATTAATTGGTTACTGGTGACTTTGGCGTGAGAAATTTTACTAGTGGTGTGTGTGGGTGTGGGATGGGGGTCAAGACTAGAACGCAGAGGGCAGAAGAGCGAATGTGGAGGTGCTGGAGTGGAGACAGCAAACAGTGATTATTCCCCAGGGAAGCTTAGCTATGAATGGGAGAACGTGTCAGGAGCTGGCGGAGAGTAAGGCGATATTTTCCAGGGAAGCCTCTCATTCTCAGTCAAAGGATTGGGGAAGTCCTGTCACGATCAGTCCTTATTTGTGTACTTGCCTCTGTCCAACTCCAGTCTAAGGTCTTAAGGGATAGAGTTTCCACTTATCTCTTTGTCCCTACTCCTTAGCACAGTGGCTGGAACACTCAAAATCTATTTGTGGAATGAATTAAAAAGTCTCACATGGCACCCCAATATAAAGCTGTCTTTTGTGCTATCCCAGGCACCAGTCCCAAACTTGGATCTGGTCCCTGGTGCCTGTAAGAATATTTGATCTAAATTCCAAAAAGAATAGATGTGTGTTTCAAATTTTCATTCTTTTTAGTTCTCTTGACTGATAAGGACACACCGTCAAGTCATGTCTCGTTGCTCCTGCCTAAACCCCATGCCACCCTGCCTTCACCTGGTGCTCTTCCCAGGCTGGGCACCACCTGCAGCTTTCTTACTACATTACCAAATTAAAAAATATACTATGCTGAGTTGTCGTTTATCAGGAAAATTGTTTTCCAGTGTTTCATGTTCTGTACTTAAGAGAAATGAATTTGATCAGTGTTTGCTAGAGACTATCTTTCTAAGAAAATATCCTTCTTAGCATTAGTAATTTGCATGACACACAAGAAATAAATGTTCAATATCTGTTTTGCAGAAGAGTAAGCTGTTTTATGAGTCTAAGAAGGAACGCACACTGCAAAGCAGAACTGGCCCACATTTCGCTGAAATTGGTCGAATAGTGATTATCTGCATGAATCTCTCCCCTTTCTGTTCTCAGTTCTTAGAAAACTGGCATTTTTCTCCTTTGAGCAAATGAATGATGAATGACCTAAAATATGTATTAAACTTCATGTTTCGTCCAGGAAACCAGGACAAAGAACTGTAAATTGATCTGCCTCCCTGTGGGTCAGATAACTTATGATCTGTCAAATAGTGAATGAAATGCTATGGCTAAGAAGGAATATTATGCTGGTTATGTGCAGATGTTTCTTACATTGAAAAATGGGTTTATTAATGGCATGCTTATGAAGAAAGTTCTAATCTGGGATTCTGTTACCGTATTTAATTAACTAGTCAGCCGTTGGAGATCCTTGAAGCTCAGACTTCGAAGTGAGTGGTAATCAATTTTTGGTTTTGCACTGTCCACAGCTAAGAAGAAGATGGGTGCAAACCTCAGGAAGCTCAGTCAAAAGAGGAGATCAATATTTTATTTTGTCTTTTGTCACCAGTAACCTAATGGGCGGAAATGCGCACAGGTTCTCCTTGCTTTTGTTTGGCTCTACACTTGCATAATTTTCAAGGGGGTGCAGAAGTGTTGTGAGCTGGAAAAAAGAGTATTAGATCATTTGTGTCATTGCAAGATGATAGTTATGTGGCAAGATCATGCAAGCAGTGTTAATCACTAAAATTGAAATTAATACCTCTGTAACAGGGGAAGCATATATCAAGAGAATGTTCTTAAGAAAAAGATTCAAAATGTTAGGGATAATGAGTAGTATATATTGTAGTTATAGGACTAGCTTCATCCATTTTCTGATACAACTCTTGAATTAGATTCTACATAAACTGGACTGTAATGATGGACATAGGTGGGAAAATATTTGATATCATATTCATACATGCATCGCCGTGCAGTGGTCAACATCATGGTAGATTTGCCACTTTCTGTGTCCTTAGAAAACCTTCTTAGCTTTCCTGAAATAGAGATCTCTCCCTATAGTTTCCATGAGGACCAAATGGGAAAATGTGTGGCTTGGGTCTGCCACATGATAATCTCTCAGTATACACTAGCACTGGTGTAGAGGCTGCCATGATGTTGACCCTTGGCCGTGATGACAGAACTTCCTTTCAGTTGTGCTGTGCTACCATTTTTCTACAGGAGTGCAGGCCTTTGTGGTTACAAGACACCCAGGCCTGAGTGTGTTCTGACTGCATGTGAAAATCGAGGTACAGACAAAAGTAAGATCAGGGACCACCTAGATGTGGCTTAGAGTAGTGGCATTTGGATGACTGAGAGTTCTAGAGGCAGCAATGGCCACTTCTGACCAGAAGCCCTAGGGCTATACCCTGAGCACATGGGTCCTGGAGGGCAGCTATCCATCTTCTATGCTGTGTTCTTGTCAGAAGAAAATTGAGAAGGCCTTTTCTGAAAATAGGCTCTTCTAGGGAAGTTAGTTTTAAGGATGTTGAAACAAGATCAAGAGGACCTTGAATGTGCATCCAAGAACTTTAAAGTCTGTGATGTGGCAGTGTAATATCTCTGGAGAATAGTGTCTCAGAGAAAATCTCTCTCACACACACACACATACACACACACACAGACCCAAATGTACTTTATTATGAAGCTTGGCTGGCATTTTACCAGTGCTAAATGTTTATTTTCCTCATTTGCTTTCTGAAAGTTTAGCAGAGAAAATACTCACCGATGCTGATGACTGAGGCTGGGAGAGCGTCAACGTGCAAGAGTCAGTCTCTGTTCCTCCCATTACAGCATTGATGCAACACAGACCGCCCCCGCTGCCCAGTGGAGGTGGGAACTTGTGTTTCCACTTCTCACCTCGTTTTTCTTCCTCAGTATAATGAAAATAATTGAACTTTGTGATTGCAGAACTGATTTTCAAATCACTCAAGAGACAGAATCACGTGAGGTTGGTAAGTGGTAAATGTTATCCCTCCTCCAGGATAAAGGAAAAGAACAGAAATCAGAACTGGCTCAGAATCAGTTAGTAAGCTCATACCAGGGCTCAGAACAAAATCCAGGACCCCTGAATACCAAGCCCATGTCAATTCGCCTGTGTCTACAAGCAGTAGTGTCTGTAATGTTTAACCAACAATTAGTTCTCTCCAGGGCAGAGGGCCTTTTGATAGTAGCATTTTCTAGTTTCCAAAGTATGAATACTTCCACCATGTTGTTGAACAGTTGCCATGGAAATGCTGAGGAAGATGAGGTCACGTAAGGCTGGATGAGCAGGGCTTTGACCACTAGATAGAATTGAAATGAGTGGCACCCTTCAGTGTGCAGACTGAGTCATGAGGACAGTTCCTATCCTCCTTTTCTAATTGGGATCTTTGTTTTGAACTTGTCACCATCTCTTCTAGTTCAGATACCACTTCATTTATACTTTTCAAGAGTCAGCATGGTTTTGAGAAAAGAGTGCTGAGTCATCAAAAGTTCTAGGTCAAAGAGCTGATTGGTTACCTTCGAATAGAAGGTGGTGGGCAAGTCCCTAAATACCCTCTTTTGTCTGAGGATAAGTTTTCTTTATGTTTGAAATACATGAGGCAGTTCATTACAAAAATTGTGATCTACTTTGCAGGCTCGTTTTGAGGAAAAATGATGTATTCAGGTGGTAAAAATCAGTTTACAAGTGTACCATGCTGTAAGGTACTGCTGCATATGATGATGATGTGGATGATGATGATGATTAAGATGGCGATTATCATGATGATGATGGTGATGGCACGGTGGTTTGCTAATGAAGGCAGCAGCAGTGATGATGGTAATGATTCTGATGATAGGGATCTTAATAAATACTCTCATTTCAGCTGTCCACCTCAGTCTTTTAGACCCCAATGGGCAAATAGAATTTCTTGGGAATTCATTAATTATTGTAACTAGTTGCACAGTATGGATTAGTAAAAGAAAATGGGCAAGGAATCCCAACTCAGGTGTTTCTTCTTGTGCACAGTTATCGAGGTCTTATTCTCCATTTTTTTTGGAGGAAGCTGTAATAGCACCAGGCCAACTGTGGTATAATTTCGTCGAGAACTTGGAGATTTGCCAACCTACTCTACAGGCATGCATTACTTAATGATGGGGCTACGTTCTGAGAAATGCGTCATTAGGCGAGTTCATTGTTGTGTGGCCATCACAGAGTGTACTTACACAAACCTCGATGGCCTACTACATACCTAGGCTATATGGTACTAACCTTGGGGGACCGTCGGTGTATATGCTGTTGTTATGCGGCACATGGCTGTACTTCTTGCTCTTCTTGGCTATCCTTGGTTTGTTAAAATACTTTTATAAGGTGAAAAAGAAAGAAAAAGAAATGATCAGAAAAGAGATTCAATCTTATACAAAAAAATACAGTTTTTCAGGAAAGAAACGTTATCTAATATTTACATATATCCTGCTCCTCCGTATCATTTTAGGTGAGTGCACAGATTTCTCTAAATAGTGTAGGAATGGCTCCTGGGCCTTCATTATGTGGTTCCTTCCATGTCTGGTGCAAAAATATTAAAAAAACAGAAGCTGGGTGCAAGATTAAGATGTGGAAGGATGGTATTTCACATCTGTAGTCAGTTTATAAAGAGCAACACATACCTTTCTTACCAAATAAGAACTTTGTTTGTTCTTTAATTTATGCTATAATTATGCTTTATTTTAATTCCCTATTACAATCTCATTTAAAAATGTAATTAACTGCAATTTTGAAAATATACTTTTTTTCATTAAAAACTTTTAAAAGACTCAGTTGTATCCTTGTTATTTCCACAAGTGATGCCAGGCTCTGTTGCAGATGTGTGATCGTGGTGTGTGTGTGTGTGCACTTGTGTGTGCACACGTGCTCACCTACATACATTTTATCAAACATGAGTCATTTCATTTAGGAGAAAATGGTCTAGAGTAATCAATCAGAATAACCATTACACCATGACAGTACATCCCAATGCCAAGTGTACCCTATAATAGAAATCAGGGTTTTAAATGGTTGTTTTTGTTGGCTAGGAATGGCCCAGAATACCTTTTTTCTTGCAAAGATTAAATGATAAGGTATGATGATTACTTATTGGTTCCAATTTATTTGCTGTCAACTCGTTTTTGTTTGGTCAGATTTTATATTCTCCTCACACAGGTTTGCAGTCTTGTGGGTGAAGTCGAGCTCTTTTGGGAAAATAGTGTTGCCTGATATATATGGTTGTAAATTCTGATGTGTGTTTCTGGGGTCATATCAACCAGGTATTCCATAGCTATTAACAAGAAATAAATACTACATATTCTAATTATGAGTTTTAGCTCCTCTGCCTACCTTAGAAACATTTAGCATACAAAAAACCATTCCTCTTAGCCTAGAAGACCTCAGCTTGAAAGGTTTCTTTATTTGTATTTTGAGGCGTACGATGACTCATAGTAAATTATACTTCATATAATACAATTTTTAGTATAATAGGATTTTATCTTATCATATTACATAATTTAGAGTATATAAGTAAGCCTATAATTTTGTGCTTTTTTAATGCTATAGAGGATTTAGAATACTAAAATTCTCAGAACAATATGTATATTTATGTATATATCCATTCACTCCTTTGTGAAACACTTTTTTTCTATAAAGCTGAAGCATAGTACATGTCTTTGTTTATTGTCTGTTTTGCTGCATAAAAAATTATATTCTGAGAAAAAAATTTTGTTTTGTTTTTTAAAGATTGGCACCTGAGCTAACAACTGTTGCCAATCTTTTTTTTTTCTTTCTGTTTTTTCTCCCCAAATCCCCCCAGTATATAGTTGTATATTTTAGTTGTGGGTCCTTCTAGTTGTGGCATGTGGGACACCACCTCAAGGTGGCCTGATGAGCGGTTCCATGTCCGCCCCCAGGATCCGAACCAGAGAAGCCCTGGGCCGCTGCAGCGGAGTGTGCGAACTTAACTACTCTGCCACGGGGCCGGGCCCCCAAGAATTTGTTTTGTTCGTGGATGAATCTCCAGTGCTATTCATAGTACATGACACACAGTAAATACTGAAAATATACCTCCTGAATAAATAAAAGTAGATATAGGTAAGCTTCTTCCCTCTCCCTAACCATTCCCCTCCCAAACACATCTCTACTTTTAGATGAAGTCTTGGCTATTTTCATGATTGGTCTTTACTTTTATTTAACTGAAGGTTATTATAATTAATGCTCAATGCAAATAAACTCTAGAGGAGAGATCACAGCCTGGAAACCTATGGCAAACTTAGCTGACCGTCTTTGTTATTCCCTGAACAAGGCTGAATAAACTTTTTCACATGAACCGTGTGATTACATGACTCCCTTGGACAGATTGGCGGAGCTGGTGAGCCCAGGCCTCTGTTGCCCTGTGCCCATGACTGGAGCAGTGGGGTGCTCTCTGCAGACGCCTGGGCACACTCTAGCTCACCACCTCCACAGGCTCTGCTCTCTGTTGACCCTTCACCCGGACTCTCTTATTGATCTTTCATGCCTCCTGGCCTTAGAGGTATTTGCATTTTCTGTCTGAATCCAGAGAGTTTGCTGTTTGCACAAGACAAAGAAGGACTGGCCTATACTGAGTGCTTGCTAAGGGTCCAACAGTTCTCTTAATAATATCTCATTTAATTCTCACAATAACTCAGTAGGGCAGGCTTTATTGTCTCTGTTTCACATAAAACAACAGCAAAACAAAACAAAACCCAGATCCACTTCCAGAGCGTATTTCTGTAACACCTCTTTATGCTCAGTAGTAGTTGTAGCTTAAAACTTTAACTGAGGGCAGTAATTTCATTACTTATAAAATGAGTGGGGTTTTAGCCTCTGGAAACCTTCTAATTGAATCTTTAAATATTATTAATTTACTCAAAAACATTTACTTCTTGTGTCCCTTTTTATTCTCAGAACTCGATGTCATTCTCTATGCATTATATATTCAATAAAGAGTTGTTGGTGCTTATTCTATGATATGAGAGGCAGACATCTGAAGTCTTAATTCTGAAAAAACAACAAATTATGATAAATATGTGGGTCACATCATTGTTTAATTTGTCCATTATATGAACTTTTTAAACAGGAGTTGTCTGGACACAGAGAAGGTACAGACACAGCCTAGGTGGGAAAGTGTCGAGAGGTTAAGCCAAGTTTGAATTTAACCTCAAACAAACTAGCTGGCAAGTTTTTCAAGAAACTGGAGTCTTACCTTGATATCGAGGAAAAAGAATTGGAGTGGAAATGGATCGTACGTTGTGTGAATGAAACCATGGAAGCAAGAGCAGAGGATCCAACGAGGCCCATGTGTTTAGCCCTTCCGAACAGGAGGCAGCAGGTCAAGGAATTTTGATGTAACAACCTTTAAATCAGTGATCAATGTCTTGCTTTATGACAAGCTCTATTCTCACTCTACTGGACTTCTGATTGACATCATCAATGCAGTGCCCCACTAGCGATTGACACGCCACTCATCGGCTTCCAGCTCGAGCCAGTTTCTCCTCTTGTATATACTCTTGCTTAGTGTTAGCAACTTCATAGCAAAATATGCTTAAATGTGTCTCTTCGCTTTATTCCCACTGTCCAGATTCTCTGTCAAACCTTTGTCTTGTCCCCAGACGCAGCACCAGCGCCCAACAGAGCCTAGTTTTTCTGTCTCTAGTTTCAAATCCAGCCACCCGTAGCTGCCACAGTAATCTCCTTTAGAGGCAGATCATTCTTCTGCTTAAATCCTTCAGTGGCTCTCCATTTCCTAAAAAGGAAATCCCAACTTCTTTACTCTGCAATGAGGAGAGACAACACTTACCCACTGCCCAGCCTTCTCTCTGGCTTCTCGCCTCCTCACACTTTCTATATCATCAAAGATGGACTGTTTCTCATTTCCCCACATGAACTGCTCAACTCTCAGCTTGCTCCTTATCCCTCCTCTTTAAGTAATCGATTATTGTTCATCCACTGAGAATCAGTTTGTTTTCCCCATAATCCAGAAAGTTCTAACTATCCTGCCACCCCTCCCCTAACTTGAATTACATGCTTCATTTTTATGATTCTGAAAAAAATTCAATTATATATATTTCACAGAAATATCTTCCAACTGGACAGCAATATTGTTGACAGAAATCTGAGGAGTGTTTTGATTGTTGGATTCACATATTGGTGGGCAGAATAATCTTCCCCCAAAGATGTCCATTTCCTGATCCCCAGAACCTGTGAATATGTTACCGTACATGGCAAAAGGGACTTTGCAAATGTGATTAAATTAAGGATCTTGAGATGGGAGGATTATTTTGGATTATCTCAGTGGTCCCACTATAATCCAGAAGTCCTTGTCAGAGGAAGGCAGGAGTGTCAGAGAAAGATTAGAAGATATTACATTGCTGACTTTGAAGATGGAGGAAGGGGCCAGAAATCAAGAAATGCAGGCAGCCTCTGGAAGCTGGAAAAGGCAAGGCAACAGATTGTCCACTGGATCCTCCAGAATGAACACAGTACTACTGACACATGGATTTTTCCCAGTAAAACTCACTTTAGATTTCTGAACTCCAGAATATAAAATAATAAATTTGTGTTGTCTTACATCATTAAGTTTATAATAATTTGTTATGGTAGCTTGGGAAGTCAATACAAAATGTATAGAGGACAGAGTTAGTAAATATTTGATGTGTAAGTAGGTAAATGATAGAATGGAGCATATGATGGAGCATAGTAGAGTTTATAGCAAATGCCTGAGGGGCAGTCAGTCCTCGAGGTAGAAAGAAAATGATCTTGGGGCCATGGTAGGAGTAGGAAGAGGGGAAAGAAGGCTGATGCTGGTAGATACGTGAGATTGAAAACTTTGAGAATATTGAAATAATGGAAATAATATAAAAATAGCAAAAAAAAAAAAAAAAAAAGCCCAACTCCTACCACACTAGAGGACACTAGAAAATGATTAAAGGTTTAAAAAAAATCTTGGGATGCGGAGTGACAGTAGCTCTTATTCGTTGTTGGTGGGAATGCAAAAATGATACAGCTATTTTGGAAGACAGTTTGGCACTTTCTTACAAAACTAATCATACTCTTACCATATGATCCAGCCATTGAGTTCCTTGCTATTTACTCAAAGGAGTTTAAAAGACTTATGTCCACACAAAAACCTGCACATGGATGTTTATAGCAGTTTTATTCATAATTGCCAAAACTTGGAAGCAGCCAAGATGTCCTTCAGTAGGTGAATGGATAAATAAACTGTGGTACATCTAGACAATGGAATATTATTCAGCTCTAAAAATAAATGAGCTATCAACTCATGAAAAGACATGAAAGAACCTTAAGTGCATACCACTAAGGGAAAGAAGCCAATCTGAAAAGGCCACATGCTTCCAATTCTGTGACATTCTGGAAAAGGAAAAACTGCGAAGACAGTAAAAATATCAGTGGTTGCTAAAGGTTTGAAGAGGGAAAAGATGAATAAGCAGATCATAGATGATACTTAGGGCAGTGAAAATACTCTGTATGATACTATAAGGTCGTATACGTGTCATTATACGTTTTTCCAAACCTCTAGAATGTACAACACCAAGAATGAACCTTCATGTGTACTTTGGGTGATTATGATGTGTCAACGCAGGGTCATCACTTGTAACAAATGTACCACTCTGGTGAGGGATATTGATAATGGGGGAAGCTATGCATTGTGGGGGCAAGGAGTATATGGGAAGTTTCTGTACCTTCTTGGTTTTACTGTGAACCTAAAAGCACTCTAAAGAAACAAAGTCTTCATTTAAAAAAATTACAAATTTGACTTAAAATAGAAGCTAATTTTGATAATAATGCAAAGCAGAAGGAATAACCATGAACCCAAATTTCCTGCAATGAACTTGTGTGTAGACCCTCTGGCCCCTCCCTGGGCAAGATACCTTGGATTTCTGTCTTCCATGGTCTCCCGTGCAGTTGGAACTGAATCCAGCTCTATTTCATGTCCATGATGTTGGTGGGGCCAGTTGGCTGGCAGACCATCTCACTGTGTCTGGGCACCAATGGGCTAGATTGCTGATGGGCAAGGAGAAGTGGAGCGTATAAGCAATCAGGAGAGACAGCAGGCCTGGGGGACAGTTTAGCCACTGGTGACACCATTCCTCCCCCATCTGCTGTTTGGGATAGCTGCTGCTGTGCTGCTTCCTGTGGTGGCAGCCCTTTGGGAGCTACACGCAGAGTCTCGGAAAGAACAAGACATTTGAGTTTCCTGGTCATGCAGCCCCACCGTACTCTAGAGTGTCTAACTCAAATAGCACTTGTGGTTAAAGACGCAGAGCTTGTATGCTCAAGTGATGTCAGAAAATGATCCACCAAACGATGTTGATGCTTTACGTAGACTAAACACCTTGGACCTGAATGTGGTATCTTTTGTTCTTTAGAGAAAGTGTAGAAATAATTTTCCTCCCTCTTGCTGGAGTACAAACAAAATTTAAAATAGAAAAGCAAGCTGGTGATGTTAGATCTGCCATTTGTGTTCTGCGATGACTTTTAACTAAAGCAAATAATATTGAATCATTTATAGCACTTTGAGATTTATTCAAGTTATTATGTCTGTGGATCTGTAATAGAAATAAGCTAAATTGAAAGAGGAAAGTAATGATCATCATTTGTCTTTATTTACTTACCAGAGCTATCCTCTTCTAAATTTGCTTTTTCAATTAGAATACATTTATTGAATCCTTGCTTATGCTTTGAAAATGAATTATTGCATTTGGGAAAACAGTATCACATTGTCTTTCTTTCCTTCTTTGCCAGAAATGTTAACTTGTTCTTTGAGAATGCATCTTAAATAGAAATACTACATCGACAGGCATCATGCATAATTAAAAATGCATCTAATATTTTATGCACTTGATAAATACTAATATCAGGAAGTCCATGCTTTGTAGCACTTGACATTTTGTTTTGTGCCTCTTCATGGTAACTTCGTCCTTAGCTTTGTAATACTAAAATACCGTTGTCACCTGTGGTAGAGCAGCTCCTCCTTGCTTTCCTTCACATGGTCATTTTTATACACAATTTTCTTAAATATTGGGGTTCTAAAGAACTCCATCTATTCCATCTTCATCTGTTTTCAGACTACACAATCCCCTTGAGTAATTTCAGCTGTCCCCTTGGCTTCATCTTGCAACTATACCTGGGAACTTCCTTATCTACATCTTCAGCCTGCATCTTTCAAATTTCAGATTCATCTTCCTAACTATCTTGTGGACCTCTTCCTGTGGCTAGCTCCCTAGGTCTGAGATTGAACTCATTACCACCCCCCTGCCCCCAAATCCACTCCTGCATCTTTGTTTCCATAGAAACCACTAACCCTAACTGGCTATAACTCTGATGCTTCATTTTTAGTTCTCTCACCACCTGGTCTTGTCCACTTGCTGTCTCTGGACTCTGTTTCCTTCTCATCAATCCTACAGTTACAACTCTTATTTAGTCTTCTTTATTTTCCTGCTGGAATTATGCAGCACCACCTTAACTGTACTTTCCCCCTCTAGTCAGGTTCTCCTCCAGTTCATTTTCCAAAGTTATTTCAGAATTATCTCACACATCATGATATTTTTTCTCTGTAAAATGCTTCCATGATTCTGCATTGCCTAGGGGATAAATCATTCAGCCTTAAGCTTTGTAGGAAAGCCTTTCTATGATTTGACCCCTATTTTTCTCAACTTATCTTTCCTCACTCCTTAACTAACATCTAATAATCTAAGCACACTAAATTTTCTGTGGTTTCCTCATGGTGACTTGTTTGGGGACTAATCCTGATGCAAGCGTAGCTTCCAAATGCACTACCAGCCAGGCTATCCCAGAGGATGCCGAACAGAACACGTCAAATTAAATGTCTAAATCACTCTGTTTACTAACTTGATTTAAAAGATACAAAACACGTCAAATTAAATGTCTAAATCACTCTGTTTACTAACTTGATTTAAAAGATACAAGAACAGAGGAAAGAGATGAGTAAGTTAACATGTAGAGGACAGAGTGCAGGCAGGCAAGGATTGTACTACTTGAGTCTCTGGGACACATGATGATGATGATGATGATGATGATGATGATGATGATGATGATGTAGATGTAGTCATGAGGACCCGAACTGAGGTTTGAGCCTGGGCCCATGCATAGAAGTTGCCCTCGGCCAATGCCACGTGCTTTCTCTATGGGAGAGCGGGTTGACCTGGTTATAGCTGTCACTTGATCTTTAGTCTGCTGAGCAAACATGGGCTTTTGATGCTTCCTTGGTTCAGGAATGTGTGGAACCAGAATGGGAGTATACTGGGTGTCACCAGTGTATGGCCAAATTTGAGTCACAGAGCTGTCAGCCCAGAAGTGACAAGATAATGGTTTAGTGCTACCATCATTACTATCTATACACAACACACAACACTCTTGTTTGTTGAAACATATTTTATTCCATCTATCTTTGGTGTGTCTTCCAGCTCACTAACCCTCTTCTCAGTTCTGCCTATGTTGCACAATTTCCTGTTTACACATAACCTATACTTAACATATCCCATACATGTTGTCTTTATCTCACAAACTAACAGCTTACCTCACAATTTGCATCGAACTCATCTTATGAGTTCATCTAACCTGCTTGCGTATCTTGTCTTTATAGCAGAATTAAGTATTCTCAAATACATTCTCAAATGGATATCCTCCAGTACATGCATATGTTTCAGCTGTGCACTGTGATATGCCCTCATGACCTAGCTCCTCCCTCCTGTCATATCTATGCCTTCCCTTTGCCAGGCTAACTTTCATTCACCCTTCAAGTCTCAGATCTTTTGTCTCCTCGCTAAGAAGCTTCTGTGAGCCTACCAGTCTGGATTAGAAGCCCTCGAGAGAATGCTTCCTTTGTCTACATCCATCACAGTATTTAATCATAATTTACTGTAATTTCATGCTTACTGTTTTATTCTCTCAAATTACACTGGGAACAGTTTTGAGCATTTTATCTGTTGGTGTTCTGAATTATCCCAGGCTGAGTTATTCCCACGGTGGGAATACGAGGGTATGGTGTTGATAACAAACCATATTTGTGTAGTTTTGTTTCTGTCCCAAGATGTAGATATTCTGGTTCTACTTCAAGCCTGTGCCATCCTGGTGGTGTCTTCTGTGTGTTCATATCACAGTTTTCTCAGCTACCCCCTGGAGTGTGCCCGTGCACTTGTGTGCTTCCCTCACCTCCTCATGTGATCTGCCGCTGGCCACTCTAGTGCCCTGCAGAAGAAAAGGAAAAGTGATTTGAAACCATGTCTCTATGCTGGAGCCAGCCGTTCTCCCTCAGTGCTGGTTCTGAACCTGAGTTGTCACCACCAATATCCTCCCACGTCCCAAAGCCACTGCTCTCTCTCAACGTCGTGGCATTGCTGATCTTCTTGTTGAGCACTGTGGAGCTCCTTGAGGGTCTCTGCAGTTTGGGCAAATACTCACTATTTTATAATCTGTTCATGGGTCCAAGTCAATGCTGCCTTGACTTGCCAACGAATTACAGAAACTGTCCACCAAGGCGTCACCATTTCTTCCTAAAATTTTTCTAGTATTCTGTGATATTGCCCTGTCATGTGTCATATTACTCTGACTTTTTCTTTTTAGTTCCTTCCCTGGGCATTTTTGGAATGCTTTTCTTCACCTAAAGGCAGAAACCTGAGGTCAGTGCTCATCTCCTAATCTTTTCTACAAATACTGTCTCAGAGTTCATCCATTCTCTGGCCTTGAGAAGAGACCTTTATGGCGCTGGCTTCCAATTCTAAATTATCTGTTTATTATCAGCCATCTCTTATTATTGTCTACGTTGTGGGGGAAGTTTTAATGTTTTCCAGGTTGCGCCAGCTTCTCAAATCCACTTTGATCATCTTTTATCTGAAAATGAGGTGCCTCCACACATCTTTTGGTGACAGTCTTTCTAAATGTGGAAGAGGTCTGGAGATTATCTAACGAGGGCAAACTCAGGACACACAGAAATCTAATTTATGTATTTCTTCTATTTTATTTGCTAGCATTGAACATGTAGCATGGGCTTAATAAGTAGCTATTATTAGGTTGTCTATTCTCAAAAGAGGATGGTTAAATGTTTGGACCCGTGTGTATTCCTTAAACCAATTATTCATCATTTCATCCAATCATTCAACAGGTTTTCATCAAGTGCTTGTTGTGAGCTAAAACTGTAAGAAGTCAAGGAGAGTCACAGGTAGGCTGAACTCAGACGATGTCTGCCAGTATACATGCAGAATGGGAAAGGTCCTGAGGGGACAGTGGCTTTCAGATTTCTTTTTTAATCATGGTGCACATTAAGTAATACATTTAATGCTGCACCAAGCGTATTTATACACCACCCCCAAACACATACATATACACTTATAACTGAAACTTAAGTTTAATGTAGAACTGAAACAAAAGTTTCACAAAACAGTAGTTGTCTTACTATATAAGATAGACTCTGATATTTTCAAGTCTAGAAATAACGCTGGTTGCTACCTACTAAATTGGTTTCATGAACTGTAGTTTGAACAGCACCACTGTAGTTTACTTGAAGTTGGGGACAATTGCCATTAATTTCTATACTCAAAGTGAAAATGCTATGTTTGCTCTAAAACTTTAAAAGAGAAGAAAAGTTTCCAATTATTTAAATATAATAAGTGATAAGTAAATAAGTGATTCAAAAGAAAGAGTTGAAATGCTTACTCGTTCAGCACCATCCTTATAAAGACAAAAAGAATTATGCAAATAGAAACTTGAGTACTACACGTGCATTTTCTCTCTTATTTAATTTTATTGCTATGTAGTGATGAAAAGCATACAGAAAATTATATATTTATGCATAAATATATAAATAGGTAGACAGGTAGATGGATGATAGATATATACACATATCTTATCACATAGTGGGGCTACATGATAATTGGATTGAATCAAGCAGACAACACCAAGCACCCCCTGAGAATAGCTAAGATAGTCTTTTATTAAAAACTCTTTCTCAATTTTCTTAAAGAAGGATTCTAAATATTATGTGCTTTGCAATAAAATTAAAAAAAATATTGTGATTTCAGTTTTCCACAGAGAGCTTGGATGATTCTCCTAGCAAAGATAATGGCCCCAAGGTTCCATACTCCTGTGGTTTCGCTCCTCTCCTCCTCCAGGTGTTCGCTGTGCCAAGTTCACCTGTGTTACCTTGAAGTCAGGTTGGCTTTGGGGACTCCTGCTGGCCTCTCACCTCCCGCTGCATTTTGCCTTAGGAAAGGTCCCCCTGCTCTCCCACCCTTGCACGTTTGGGAGAGGGCTTAGCATGAGCACAGGCATCCTCTGTCACACTGACTTAGCTCCACTTTGAATCAAAGGGCAAAGCTGCTGACTGCTGACTGGGTCTCCTGAGGGAGGGACCTTCAATAGGATCTTCTTGCAAAAGACTCGCAGCTGAGGAGAGAAACGTGTAGTGGAGGGCTCTATCAGGTGTTTGCAGATGAAATCTGTGTCTGAGGGAAGTGAAGAGGGGAGGGAGGCATTCATTGGTTCACAGCCAAAGCCGCTCCACCCATCCCAGCTTCCACCAATGCATTATAGATGCAGGTGCCCTCAGACTGGCAGAGCTGTCTCCTCCCTCTTGCTCCTGTTGCCCACCGATGGCTCCCAGTAGGGACCTGCTACAAAGGCCCAGGGTGGTGCCCTTGAGTGCAGGGATGTGTAAGAGAACAGTGCTGACTCCAAGGCAGGTGTCACAACCTGTCCCTTGGCGTGTGCTAAACCAGCGCTTCTCTCACTCATTTATATATTGGTTTGTACAGTTTACTACTTGGCTGCCCGTACCCACAGATGAATGAAGCGGTGGACTGATGAGATGTTTGATTTGTCTTGAGTTTATATATACATCCCCTCAGTGGCAGTAATGTGGGTCGAATAATGTCCCTCAAAAGCCATGTTGAAGTCCTAACCCCCGGTACCTCTGTATGTGAACTTTTTTTGGAACTAGGTTATTTGCAGATGAAATTCATTAAAATGGGTCCTTAGAGCAGCCCTAATCCAACGTGATCTATGTCCTTATAAGAGACACATGGAGGGAAGACAGCCATGTGAAGACAGAGGCAGAGACTGGAGTAATGCAGCTGCAAACCAAGAAAGGCCAAGGATTGGTGGCGGGTGGCAGCCACCAGACGCTGAAGAGGATGGCATGGAACAGATTCCTCCCCACGGCACGGCCCTGCTGACACCTTGATTCTGGACTGTCAGCCTCCAGAACCAGGAGAAAATTGTATTTGGTTGTTTTAAACCCCCCAGTTTGTGGTACTTTGTTCTGGCAGCCCTAGGAAACTGATGCAAAATATATCACTAAACCAGGAAGATCCCGTAAGAAAAACAATGTTCCACCACATTTTCTAGAATTAGCAAGCAAAAGCTTTAATGTTAGAGAACTACCTTTTATTGGAAAGTATAATGTTGTGGCTAGATATTCAACTTGGAAATTAGTTATCTAAAAATTGTTAAGATAAACTACAGGCCCTCTAACTCCCTTACCAATGGTGATAGACCTTAGCTCATGTTCTTTTCATTAGGGCTTTTAGGAAATTTTAGTTATGCATAAATGTACTCTCTAGCAGAAAGAATTAACTTTAGATTTGCTTGCTTTTCTAGTGTTGAATTATCATTAATTGGAATTGAAATATAAGTGTTTAAATATCAGGCTAAAAAGGAGCAAAAAAACCCCATTTCTAAAGGCACAGTTTTTCTAATTGCATGAGGCAGCTCACCATACACTGGGACTCGAACAGCAGAGCTTGGCTGGCGTGTTACCATGTCTCAGAGTTGCTATGGCGATATCAAACCAATGAATGGACCACCTCCCAGAGACAAGGAGGTGAGTAAGTGTGAAATTGATTCAGTTGTACACAGGAATACGCTCAAGCCAAATTTGTCAGGATAAAATTTCTGGTAGGAAACTGCATTTTTAATTACATAGACTTGATCAATATGATATTAAATATTTGCTTTGGATATTCTAGTAAAACAGTATTTGAAAATTAAATATATTATGGAAATTGTATGTTTTTTATAGACACTCTGCACTTATTTCAGGTAACACTGATTTTGTTTCCATTTATTTAAATTTGGATATCTAAAGCAGAATTTTACATTTGAGATGAATATTTTAAGTTATGTACTGTGGATGTTAAACTCCTTTTATTTGCTCATTTGAGATGAACATCTTTAGAGAAATGACATTTTAGGGAATGTAAATGAAAGTTATGTATATGTATTTATTTTTAGATAACTTGGTAAATTATATTTTGCATTGGATAGTATAAAATATCATAAGTAATCCAAATAAGTCAAAAAATAAACAAGTTGCAATAATTTAATACTTAAGGAGCCTAAGATCAGGCTTTATAAAAGTAATTTATTCACACGACATATTTTTTGTGTTCAGAACTCCTTTTTAGCACACTGTTATTATACGGTGCTATTCTAGGGACAAATTGTCTTGAACTTGGTCGATGCAGTCCTTTGATGATAAATGGTTTATTTCTAGAAATCTGATAAAATGGATGTGATTTGCTTCCTTTCTTGTCTTATTTATAACTCATATCCTAGGCTTTGTCTACCCCATAACGTTGCTGAAGCAACCATAGAAGAGGGGAGGCTCTATCTGTGATGTGGCAATTACTGGAAGGCTTCTATCTAATATTAAACACAGTTTGTATTAACAAAATAAATTTATCAGGCATAATCAGTTTGAAATTAGAACATGTTGAAGCTCTGGGGACTGGTACATACTAAGAGCTGTCTACTTTCCCATTAGCTCAACTTGTAGAACAGAAGAGCATGACTTGTTTACATAACAGAAACCAATATTTGCTCGCTTTTATTCTCTTGGCATAGACGTCCAAGGGCAACGTTTGCCAGATCCTGGCACAACCTTTGCTGACGATGCGCTTCTCCTTGGGCGATAAAATGGAACTCTGTAAACGAAAGCAGGGCTGCCTGAACATTTTTGTGACTTTCTAATAGTTATGTGTGGATCTGCTGATTTTTCTTATGGAAAGATACAAATGTTTTAGCTAAAATTGAAGTTAGGTACTATAAAATGTTTCCCCTTTTGTTTTGTGACCTAAAACTGTGGTCATGCACTGGTATTTATTTGGAGGCATGAGCATATTAACATGATGCCGTAGACCAAATTGTGCTTTGTACTGAGTCACGCATGTATCCATTCCTATGCAAGTGCTGATACCTGTTTCCTATGTGTGAACTCATTCGGAGCTGGGAACACACATCCTTAGGGAAAAATGTGTATTCAAAATACTAAACAAGACAAGCCATTCAAATAAATCAATAAGTAAGACAATCCACTTCAGATAAGTAAATCAAATCTATCCTCTAGTACAAAGTCACTTTTGGAATAATGGTATCTTTTCTGGTATGAAGATAGTCGGCCTATTCAAAACGGAATCTCAGGAGACGAGGAAAATATTTCTAAATACAACCTCATCCCCTCCATGTGTTTGTTTCATTTTCGAGTCTGGATTCTAATCAACTAGACCTTCTAGCTTTACTTGCCCAAATCACCTTTCCCCAGCAGGTACCCCAGGTGTCAGAGGGCACAAGAACAGGTAGGAAGAATAGAAAAAGGGATTATTTATTGTAAAATAACTGCTACAGTGCACACTGGCACATCATTTGATGCCGATTTTAAGGGTGTGACTGTTTATTAGTGATGAGTTCCATTTCTCTGCAAACTGCTTGGAGTACTTGCATTTAAAAAGGGCTTTATGGACAATTGTGATGCTATTTGACATACTTATGTAGACCAGTGCTGGTCTATGATTTTTTTTTGTTTTTACTGGCCTTTAATGAGTACAGGCATTGAGAGAATATGCTTAGAAATATTTAGAACGGTGTGTCACTCGTGTGGCATCCAATTGCCTGGTCAGGGGACTCTTTTCACTGGTGTGGATCAGATAGGGTATTGTTGGACCTGAGTGATGTGTTGCACGTGGTATGAGCTGAATACTGTAACAGGACCACACGTTTTTATTTTTATGTTTTTTTTTTTTATGATTGGCATGTAAAAAGCTGTAGATATTTAATGTATATAACCCAATGGGTTTGGGGATAAGTATACACTCCTGAAACCGACACCAAAATCAAGGCCATAGATGTATCCATCTTCTCCCAAGGTTTCCTCCTCTCCTTTATTATTATTATTGTTATTATTTGTGTGTGTGTGTGTGGTAAGAACACTTTTCATACGGTCTACCCTCTTAGCTAATTTTAAGTATAAGGCAGAGTACTGTTAGTTATAGGCACTGTGCTACATGGTAGATCTCCAGAACTTATTAATCTTGCAGAATTGAAACTTTGCACCCTTTGACTTTCACCTCCCCACGTCCCTCCCCCTCCAGCCCGTTGTAACCACCATTCTACTCTTTGCTTCTGTGAGTTGGGCTATTTTAGACTCCACATATGATTGAGATCATACAGTATTTGTCTTTCTGTGTCTGGCTTATATCACTTAGCATAATATTCTCTAGATCCATCCATTCAGGTTGTTGCAAATGGCAGGATTTCCTTCTTTTTTAAGGCTGAATAATATTCCATTGTGCTTTCCTCATCCATTCATCTGTTGATGGACATTTAGGTTGTTTTCATGTGTTGGCTATTGTGAATAGTGCTGTCATGAACATGGGGGTGCAGATACCTCTTCAAGATCCTGATTTCAACTACAGGACCACATATGTATCCATAAGTAATTTTTTTTTTTTAATGTAACTCATACAGATAATTTAAGAAGCATTGGTGTAAGGGTGTAGGCTAAGAGCTTATTTCTTTTAAAAAACCCAATGGCGTATTTTATAGATATGAACTGTAGCCTATTTAATCAAGAATATTTTTATTTAGAAGAGAAAATAATTCTGATTTTGATGATAAACAACAGGAACAATTACAACAAAAAACTGCCACTTACTGAGTACTAAATATATTTTGGGTATCATGTAGGGTTCTTCATCTACTTTATGTTATTTAATTCTTAAAGCATCCCCTAAAGTAGGTGATATTGTTCCCATTTTAGAAATGTAGAGTGGTTTTGTTGCTTGCTTGAACCTTAACACAAGTGGTAAATCTGGGATTCAAGCATTTTTCTAAATCATAGCTCTCCTCACTATGGTGATGAGAAAGAAATATTTAATTGAGTAGAAATTTAACTTTAGATAAAATAGAAAGGTGCAGACAAAGAAGAAGACATTTCAAAGTGGAAGCAAAATGTTATCTTACAGATACGGGGGTTGGAGACCATCAGATGTGTTTCAAGATGGTAATTGGAGCAATTTGATTAGGATAGAAAGGTAATGAATATGGAGTACCTGAAAATCACATGGAAAAAAGTGGGAATGTGGCCAGTATGTGGAGGCTTTTCAGTGTCAAATGATTGAACTTAACCTGATAGGTAATGAGGAAATATTATTTTTGAGGCAAAAAAATTCCACAGCGAAAGAGATTTTAGGAATTCATTTTTAGTATGAGTTGAAATGAGGAGAAACTACAGGTAGGAGAAAAGCTAGGCAAGGAGCATGTGAAACAGTCTTGCCTTGAGATAGTAAGATAAAGAATCAGGATGATGGGAGTGGAAGTAGAAAGGGAAGGACAGTTAAAAGAGGAATCAAGAATTGACAAATCCTGATGAGTGAGCGTGAAGGGAAGGGGAAGTGTAGACGCCAGCTTCAGAGCTTGGATCCGGGACCCCTGGAGAAAAGATTCTTTTGATCTTGATTGACTGAGCATGGGAGTTGACCAAGGAGAGTAGGTTTTTGTTGTTTTTTTTTCTGGGAACGATTTGCTCTGAGCTAACATCTGTTGCCAATCTTCCTCTCTCTGTCCTTTTTTTTCCTCCCCAAAGCCCCAGTACATAGTTGTATGTTTTAGCTGTCAGTTCTTCTACTTCTTCTATGTAAGCTGCAGCCACAGCATGGCTACTGACGGATGAGTGGTGTGGTTCTGCCCAGGAACCAAACCCATGACACTAAGCAGAGCGCACCAAACTTTAACTGCGAGGCCATCAGGGTGGCGCAAGGAGAGTAGCTTTATCAGCCAAGGTGACAAGATAGATTTGTTACCTGCAGTGGGATACAGCAAAAACTGCAAGTAAAAATGGGCAATAGACAGTTGAAAACATAAAATCAAAATTTGGGCATGGGAAAGGATGTAAATATATTTTGTGATTACCTGAAAAATAGGGAGGAAACTTATGGCACCTACAAGCTTTATGTTATAAAATGAAGAAGACTTGGTGAATGAATCACAGTTTCTGAATTTATGTCATGACCATGATAAACATGAACCAATGTGACTATGTCAACTTTTGTTTTGACGTCTTCATTGAGATATAATTCACAAACCTTAAAATTCACCCCTTTAAAATGTACAATTCAGCAATATTTAGTATGTTCACAGAGCTATGCAACCATTACCACAATGAATTTTAGAAGATTTTCATCACCTTTCCCCTGCCAAAAGAATCCTCACACCCATTCCAACCCGCCTACCCCCAGCTCTAGGCCACCACAAACACGCTTTCTTGTCTCTATCGATTTCTTGCCTATTCTAGACATTTCATATATAGTATCATACAGATGTGGTCTTTTGTGACTAGCTTCATTCACTTAACATAACGTTATAATGTTGTAGCCATGTAGCACGTATCAGAACTTCCTTCTTTTTCACACTAAGTAGTATTCCATTGCACTGATATACCGCATGTGATTCTTCCACTTATCAGTTGATAGGCATTTGTATTGTTTCTGCTTTTTGGGTATTATGAATAGTGTTGCTATGAGCAGTCAGGTACAAGTTTTTTTGTGGATGTATGTTTTCATTTTCTTTGGGTATATACACAGGAGTGCAATTTCTGGGTCATGTGGTAACTCTAATTTTAACATTTGAAGAGCTGCCAAATCGTTTTCCAAAGTGACAGTAGCATTTTATTTTCCCACCAGCACTGTAGAAGTTTCCTGTTTCTTCATAATCTCACCAACACCTTTTATTGTCTGAATTTTGGTTATAGCCATCCTAGTGGATATGAAGTGTTATCTTATTGTGGTTGTAATTTGAATTTCCCTAATGACTAATGATGTCTAGCGTCTTTTCATGTGCTCATTGACCATTTGTATATCTTCTTTGCAGAACTGTCTTATACAAATCCATTGCCCATTATTTAGTTGGATTGTTGTTTTATCATAGAATTGTAAAGGTTCTTTATATATTCTGGATACTGGTTCCTTATAACATATGTTTTGCAAATATTTTCTCCTATTGTGTGGGTTATCTTTTCACTTTATTGATGGTATCAACCGTACAAATGTACAAAGGTTTTAAATTTTGGTATAGTCTAATTTGTCTACTTTTTTCTTTTGCCACTTGTGCCTTTGGTCTCATATCTAAAAAAAACATTGCTTAATCCAAGGCCACAAAGATTTACCCCTATGTTTTCTTCTAAGAGTTTTATAGTTTCATCTCTTAGATTTAAATCTATGATCCACTTTGAGATAATTTATACATATGCTATTAGGAAGGCGTCCAAGTTTATTCATTTGCATGGGGCTATCCAATTTTACCAGCATCATTTGTTAAAAAGCTATTCTTTCCCCATTTGCACCTTTGTCAAAATTCTGTTAACCATAAACATAGAGATTTTTTAATTTATTTATTTAATTTTTTTTGTTTGTTTGTTTTTTGAGGAAGATTAGCTCTGAGCTAACTGCTGCCAATCCTCCTCTTTCTGCTGAGGAAGACTGGCCCTGAGCTAACATCCGTCTCCACCTTCCTCTACTTTATATGTGGGACTCCTACCACAGCATGGCTTGCCAAGCTGTGCCATGTCCACACCCAGGATCCATCCGAACCAGCAATTATTTATTTTTTAATTAAAGAGATGCTTCTTTCTTTTCATTTCTTTTTTTTTTAAAGATTGGCACCTGAGCTAACAAGTGTTGCCAATCTTCATTTTTCTTTTTTCTTTTTTCTTCTCCCCAAATATCCCCAGTACATAGTTGCATATTCTAGTTGTGAGTGCCTCTGGTTGCACTATGTAGGACGCCACCTCAGCATGGCCTGATGAGCTGTGCCATGTCCGTGCCCAGGATCTGAAGCGGTGAAACACTGGGCCACCAAAGTGGAGTGTGCAAACTTAACCACTTGGCCATGGGGCCGGCCCCTATGGGGATTTATTTTTGACTCTTAATTCTATTCCATTGATCTACATGCTTATACTTATAGCAGTACCATACTGTCTTGATTACGGGAGCTGTTCAGTAAGTTTTGAAATTGGCAGATTTGGGCTCTCCAGCGTTGTTCTTCTTTTCAAGATTGTTTTGTCTAGTCTGGGTCCCTTGCATTTTCAGATAAACTTTATGATCAGCTTGCCAATTTCTTCAAAAGTTTGCATTGAATCTGTAGATCATTCTGGGGAATTTTGCCATTGTAACAATGTTAACGCTTCCAATCCATGAACATGCGATGTCTTTCTATTTATTTTGATGTTTAATTTCTTTCAACAATGTTTTGTAGGCTTCAGTGTAAAAATCTTGGAGTTTCATTAAATTTATTCCTAGTTATTTCATTATTTTGTTGCGTCTGTAAGTAGAATTTTTTTCTTAATTTCATTTTGATTTCTTCATGGTATTGTGTAGGAATACAATTAATTTTCATATCTTGATCTTGGATCCTACAAACTTGCTGAATTCAGTTATTAGTTCTAATAGTTTTTTTTTTTAGTGTAGATTCTTTAGGATTTTGTATATACAGGATTACGCCTTTGTGAGTAGAGCTGGTTTTATTTTCCAATATGGATGCTTTTTATGTCTTTTTGTTGTCTGTTTTCCTGGCTAGAACTTTCATTACAATGTTGAATAGAAGTGATGAGAGCGGATATCCTTGTCCTGTTCTGATCTTCAAGGTGAAACTTTCCGATTTTCACCACTAAGTATTATGTTAGTTCTGGGTTTTTCATAGATTCCCTTTGTCAGGTTGAGGAAGTTCTTTTCCTAGTTTGTTTAGTGTTTTTGTCATGGAATGCTGTTGGATTTTGTCAAATGCTTTTCTGTGTCTATTTGAAACGATCATGTATTTTTTGTCCTTTATGCTATAAATATGGTGCGTTGCATTGACTGATTTTCATATGTGAAACCAACTTTGCATTCCCAGCTAAATCCTACTTGGTCATGGTATATAATCCTTTTTTTATGTTTCTGGACTTCATTTGCTTATATGTATTGTTGAGAGTTTTTACATCTATATTTGTAAAATACTCGTCTGTAGTTTTCCTCTTTTCTTATGTTTACCTGGTTTTAGTAATACTAGCCTCATAGAATGCGTTGGGAGGCATTTTCTCTTCCATTTTTTGGAAGTGTTTGTGAAGGATTGGTATTAATTCTTCCGTAAATGTTTGTTGTGACACCCAGTGAAGCCAAATGGGCCTGGGAAGTTAACATTTAAGACTGTTTTTTCTTACCTGTTTGCCAATTTGGGGCACAAGAGTCTGAAATCCTTTGTAGGTTATACCAAATCCATGTATATATCTGAGATAATAATATAGAGAAGGCTTTTTTAATTCAGGACTTTATGAAAATTTAAAAAAAAATACGTTGAGAATGATGAAATCTGTTCCTGATTATAAATGGCACCATTGTGGCTAAGACTCTTGCCTCTTTGCTGTTCTAGATTTCTATTACTCTGTGTGGCAGCCATGCTCTTCAGTGATTCTGTACTGAAATTAGGGCTTTCCTTTGAGATGGCCATGGTTTTGAATTAGAACATCTCATGGGTCTGTTAGGCACTCGCTCGAAGCCAGCTTTAAGGACAAAGCACTTAAAAACATGCTAAGGAGGTCTAAGTTGATGCTGACAGAATTTTGTAATTTTGGTTTTTTGGTATAACTAATTATGAGTAAATCTAGATCTGATTATATTAGGTTTTAATATTACTAAGACAATAGAAAAAAAAGATGTAGAAAGGCAAGTAGTTTGTGCTGCATTTCCCATTATTTTTTTCCTCAGGCTCTAAGAAAATACTTCTTTGGTGACTGAATCTCTGTGAACTGTAGAAGTCTAGGAGTTGGCTCACCGGTTAAGGATAAGAGAATCCAGTGAAGATGAAAGCCAGGGGACCAGAGGATGGCTCAGAACTGAGGATTAGCCCCAGGAGGAAGAAAAGACAAAATCGTCAAGGTTGGTGAACTGTGGAGAGTAGAAAAAATAAGACAAGTGGCGCCAAAGTGGGAAGGATGGCAGACGTTTACATCATGATATTGAAGCTGACCTGAGAAATTTCTAAAATAATAAAGACCAAGCACGAGTGTTGTAGGGAAGTATAATTTAAGCTTTTCATTAGTTGTATACTGAGAGTAGAAAATACTTTTAAAAATTTCAAATGTGCGGGACATGGCAGAAGAGAGAAGGTGCACCATTGTAGTTTGCAGCCTTGCACCTGCATGTGTGTGGGTGTGTGTGTACTTGAAAACAAAACCAAGTAATGAATCTAGTGGTTTATATTTTTTTAAAACAAAGTTGGCTGATTACAAGTTCCTATATATGTTTCGCGAGTAAGTCTTCATGGAATTGAGTTGACTAGAGAGAAGTTTCTATATAAGCAATCACTGACACAACCCCTACCTCATTTTTACTACTTTTTTCTTAATGCTGGCATTGAGCTTCATAAACTCTGAAGTTTTTGTAAGGCCTGTAATCCATGGTATACTCTCACTAGCAGTTGGGTGTAATCTATATCATTTAAGTAACTGAAAATACAAGTGACATTTATTTTATTTGGAAGAAAAAACATGATTTCAAACTTCTAGGTAGTTATAAGTAAAGAGTAGAAACTTGGAATGTGTGTACAACTATCAAGATCATCCACACCAGGCTCCCCACCAATGCATGAATTCCAGCAATAAGATTCCTGCAAGTGTTCATTCAGTCCCTGTGTGAACTCATCTCCTTTGGGTAGACCACTCCCGAATAAGGCAGCCCATTCTGTATTTTTGCAGCTCTGATTGTTATAAATCCTTCTATATTGCCTTGCCTTAGAACCTCCCCCTCCATGTAAAAACATCAGCTTCCTTTATCATTCTTTTTGTGGCACAGTTGCTGAAACTGCTACTATTCTGATTATATTTTTCAAAATTTGAATTTGATGACCTTTACTTTAATGGCATACTTTACAAATCAGAGCTAAAGCTCCATTTGAAAGGATTGTTAAATTAAATGGGGAGTGGGTCACGAGAAGGAGGCTAATAGTGGTTTTATGAACCAGCTTTTGCTGTAGCAACAAACATCACCAAAATCTCATATCTACCCAAAACAAGCACTTGTTGCCTCGTGACCTTGCTTGAGGGCTATGGGCGTCCATTGCAGGTAAACAGGGCTCTGTTCTGCCTCAGGAGTCTTTCATTCTGGGACACAGGCTGAAGGAACAGCTACTGTCTGGGACTACTCTTTCCCAGGAGAACATGGACAGGAGCTTAAGCGAACAGGCAGAAACACTCAATGATTCCTGTATCCTCTGGCTGTAGGTGGCATGCTGCCACTTCTGCCCGCATCCCGTTGGTTAAAGAAAATCAGCTGGCCAGCCCCCAAATGCTTCTGCCCATGGAGAGGCACAGCAGAGGGCCCAGGGCAAAGGTGTGGGTGTATACACCTGCTGCAAAGAGAGGGTCATAGTTGAGGCTTTCATCTAATCCAGCGCAGTGGTTATCAAGGAGTGAGATTACGGATGATATTTCTTTTCTCACCTTTTTAGATTTACTAAAATGTGTTGCAATAAATATCAGTTACTTCCATAATTGGAAAAGAGTAACATTGTTAAAGCATGGTAATTTCTTTAAAGTAGGACGTATTTAAAAATACTACTTATTCTTAAACTCCAATACTCATTCATATATTTTTTAAAACTCTAATTGACATAATGTGCATATGCAACATTTCTGCTGTTTTGATATTTATAATTTCTTAGCTGCATATTAAAATTAGCTGCCAGGAAATGGGAGTCAGTCAGACAGACCAGGGGTAGACTGAGGATAGATTCTGAACAAGGAATGAAGTCAGGCAAGGTGGTCAAATTGTCTACACCGTGACCTGGGAGTACGAGAAGGTTAGAGATGACGTGGGGGAGTCTGCCCACTCCCCTACTTCAAGGGTGCAGGGGTAGTCGCAGCTCAATTTTCATATTCTCTTCTTCACCCATACACACTATTTCTCCATTTGAAAAAAAAAGGTAATTAGTGAATAGAGTCACCAACAGTCTTGGAAGGTCAAGGTCTGTATTTTTCAAGGGCTCTGCCAGTCAGCTGCCGTCATTGTTGTGTTTGCTCCTGGTTGGGTTTCGCTTACCTGGATTTTTCCTGAATATGTCATTGGCTGGCTGGGTTTGCTAGCACTGTGTCTTTTGTTTTCCCGGCTCTCTGAAATTCCAGAGGAATTCAGGAAACTCCCTTGAAGCTCCGTGGTTAGACAAACAAGGAAATAGGATGAAGTTCTTTGATCTCTTCTCTCTCACTCAGCTGGAGAATGTTCTAGTTTCAAAAGCAAATATCACTGTAGCATTAATATTTCATCGAGCATGCAGGTTCCTTGATGGGAGATCATGAAATAAACCTTCAAGTAAACTTTATCTCCTACTGAACCATTAAACCTGCTCAATGAAGACAGTATTTCCTTTGCCACTGGATGAAAATTCTGACGGGCCTGATGACTCTTGGGCTAACTCTTATGTAACAGCAAGACCTATGTCACTTTAATTCTCAAGAAAGTTTCAGTTCAACAACTTACAATGTTGAATGCCAGAAAATCATCAATATTTCTAAGCTGACATAAAGTTAAAATCTCTCCCCTTCTCACATTGGGGCCCTGATAAGTGTTACCGAGAGAGAGAGATTGTAAGGGAGAGTGAGACACTCCTTCTTTCCTTGCCAAGAATTTCTTCTTCTCCAGTTTGTTAAGCATAGTCTTTAATCACAACTGGTGCGATGTGTACGACTAGAGACAGGTTGAATTCAAGAATTAAAATACTAAAAATGCCATGTATAACAGCCATTTGAAAAGTGAAAGCTACATAATGAGAAAATTATTTATGTAACACAATTTCTAATTGGAATCTGTGTCACCTTCCTATTTTAAACTCAAATGAGGATTATTATACAAAGTGATATATCAAGGCAGCTGCCAGGACTGGATGCCCATTTGAAGACTTTAAGACTAGAAGTGACCTCTTAGAAAAGGCATGTTATAAACAAGGCACACGACCCATGATGCCACATCTGTCTTTGCTGGGTTGTTTCTGTGTGTTTATTAAGCATCCTTTTTCTAAGAGAGCTGCCAGTGTTCTCACTAGGGCGCATCAACGTCCATCTGTGAAACTTACCCACCAAGATGTCTGGTTGGAATGAAACCTCTGGCGTCCTGATGCCCATGAATTTTCCACATTCGGCTTCAGAATATGTACACTACTGGTCCGGATATACATCACCAAGAGCACCATGAGCTTTTATGAGACACTTTCACATCCCAACTCCTTTGCTTTCTTCTTGGTCCTGTGGCGTGATCGTAATTATGACTGTGTATGTTGGGTGTACATTTCCAGATCACATTATTTTGCTACTCCAGCATCAGAACGTTGTAAACATAGTGGCTGAGAAATCATATCTTTAAAGTCTTATTGCATTTAGGATTTATGGTAAATTCAAAAGGGGTTAATGATGTTATACTTTTCTTAAAGTTCTCAGGACTCTGTAATCAAAGTCTTCTTTCCCTTAGGGTCTGCCCTAAGATGAATTATTAACCCAAAGTCGGTATGCAATAAATAATAAATAAAGCCAGGACCTAAAAAGAGTTTTCTAGCAAGCAGTCCAACATCAATGTTTGCTGCCCAAACCAATTCCTAAAAATTTTTTAAAAGCCTCATAATGAAAATAGATAAATAAGACTGAAAAGAAAAACCCAGCAGATATATACAACCTAGATGGAGCAAAAATGTATAGAAAAGCTATTTTGCTTTCTTTGAAGAATTTTCTTGATAGAAGAGAAGATTACAAAATTATTTTCTTTATGGAGCCTTCTTTTCTCCCTTTCACCCTCTGCATTATTTAGGATTAGATTTAGCATCCTGAGGTAGAGACCCCCATACTATCCTGGCTTAACCAAGATACACATTTGTTGCCCTGTCACATGCAAGTCCAGAGGAGGCACCCCCGGGCTGGTGCAGCAGCTGGGAGCTCAGTTCCTCAGGGAGCAGCTCTCACCAGCTTACTGCCTGCTGTCCTCAGGATATCCGAGTCTTTGGCACCCATGTTCCTGACAACAAGAAGTACAAGGGATGAAGGAAGGAGTGCAAAGAGCAGGAAGCGGTTATTAAGTAATGGAGGTCTGGGAAATAGCCACAGCTGCTCTCCTATTGGTCATAACTTAGTCACATCTACCAGCAAGGCATGCTGCGAAGTGTAGTTTTTATTTGGGGCAGCTATGTACACCAGCACAAATGCTCTCCTTGTCTAGAAGGAGAGAGTGTGGTCTCTGCCGCTCGCTCTTCTTTTAGAGACAGTATGAATCCTACTTAACAACAAGGGTTCAAGTACTGATTTTGCCACATCTCTTTCTTAGCCTGAGCTCCATCATATGTGAGATGGGAAAATACTGATTTCTTAAAGTTATCGTAAGGTTAAAATGCAAGACTGTGTGTAAAATACTGAATAAAGAATTATTTAATCAATAAATAATGGAAGCGATTCTTTCTAGTATCGGCAGGTACCCTCCTCCATTGTTCCTCCCTGTCTGCTGGTTTGGAGTGGTTTTCTCCGCTGCACCTCTTTCTGCTGCCCGCTCTGCATCCTGCCTCTCTGTAACACCCTGGCCCTCTCCTTAGCTTGCTCTGTCTCCTTGATCATGCCCTCCTCTCTGCTTTATCCTCTCTTGTCTCCTCTCTCGCCTCCATCTCTTCCACCTCCTTTTATTTTTCCCTCTCTCCTTCCTCCTGCTTCTTCCCTCCCTTCTCTCTCTCTTTCTCTCCCTCCCTCTCCTTTTGCCTCTCCCTCTCTCTCTTTCGAACTCCTAGCTCCTCCCTTCTTCCATCCTCCTGGCCCAACCTCTGAATTTTCTCCCTTTCCTTCCCCCTCCCTCCAGTTATTGGATAGTAACTCTTGTGATGTGAGTCACTGGGGAGACCAAGTAAAACAATAAGACAGCAAAATACTGCCCTCCAGCTGTTCACTGTGTGTAGGTGAACACACAGTTACAAAATAAGGTGTTTTATTAAATGCTATATTGGAGTCTAGGATCTGTGGGTTTAAGGTCCATTTAGGGGTAGCTGTCTGGGGGGCTGTCATGAAATGTGACATTTGTGCTGGATCTTGAATGCTGGGCAGGATTTATGCCCCCTGGTGAGGAACGTGGTAGGGAGGGAACACAAAGGTCACAGCTTGCACAAACAGGCAGAGAATTGTGATTTGGGTCATTGCAGACATTTGGCAGAGTTAGAAATTAGGGTCTGTAGCAGGCCCTGCGGGAATAAGCAGGAGCCTGATCCTGAAGTCCTATGCACTAAGCGGGGTTTAGACTTTCTTCTCTGAAGCAGAAGCTGGCAAACTTTTTCTGTAAAATGCCAGGGATTAAATGGTTTCCACTCTATGGTCCATGCAGTCTGTCTCAACTAGCTACTCAGCTTAGCCCTTGTGATGGGGAAGCAGCCCTGGAGCATAGGGACGGGGTGTGGATGACGCATGCAGACAATATAGACAGGGCTGGGCTTGGGCTGGGTTTGGCTTGTGGGCCATTGCTTGCACCATCCCATTGAGAATCTTGCCCTTCATCTGCTTTTGATAAGTGAGTTTTATTGGCAAACTGATACTCCCATTAATTTGTGTTGTCTGGGGCTACTTTTGCGATTTTGTGACAGTGACTGTACGGACCACAAACCCCAAAATATTTACTATGTGCCCTTTGACAGAAGAAGTTTGCTGGCCTTGCTCTAGAGTTCTGGTGTTTAAAGCTGTGACATAAGGAACTGGAGTTTTAAAAAATTATTCTGGAGCTATTATGGAGAATGTCTTGGAGTAAGGAAACTGTTAGAAAGCCTTGTGGCTTTTAGAGATTGAGGACATTGGCTGTGTATAATTATAATTAGAGACATAGAAAGAGTCAAGGTTTTTTTTCAGAGAATACTAAGAAAACTGACATTCATTGGAAAATGTAATTGAGAAGCAAACGTGTTCACCCTTTTGCGTGTATAGAGTTTTGCATGCATGGAAATCATCAAAGTCATTTATGTGGCATGAAAAAGTGTTCTATCAAAAATGATAAAAACTATCTGTCTATTGATTGCGAACCAATTTAAATCACTTTGCAATTGCACTTTTAATTCAACTTATATTCCTAAGCCCCAAAGAAACTCAATATCTGCTATAATATAGACACTTCTGTTTGGAGGATAAACAACATTACAAGGATGTATTTGAAATTAAGGCACAAACACTCGAGATTTCCATAAGTAATGGCTACAAAATTTCATGTAGGTGGATGTCCTAGAATGCAAATATTAATATTCTTTACAAAATTGTGTGGTTGATTTTGAAATAGAAATGTTGGTTCCAACAGCTCTTTCAAGTAGCGTATTATAACATATTATTCTGGTTTTTTCATGCTCCTTCCAACATGCCAGCACCAGCAGGACAAGATTTTCTCTCTAGAGACCAGGTTTCAGCTCCAGTACCCTCTAGTAAGCTTCTACCCAAACTCTGGGGGTCATAGCTGCATCTTGTAGTTGCCGCCTCTGTTTGACACCTTAGTATTTCCTTCTTATCTTTTCAGTCCTTGGACATCTAATTATCAATTCTTAGGTCTAATTACCTTGAGACACCACCTGGTGTGGCTCTGTCTTCTGATAAGCGCTCACTGACACCCCCACCCTCTCTTGCCCCCAACATTTATGTCCCGGGGATGGAGAGGTGCTTGGTGATCAGTTCTCTTACCTGTTATGCTCTGTGGGGCTGGGACAGAGGGGAAAGGTCAAGATCTTCACTGGGGCTGGAGGTCAGTAGTGCAATAGTGGGATCATGTCTGAGGAGATGTGCTAATGAGTGAAAAGCATCTTGCCCAAGTAAATCATCAAAGTCAAAGAGGCTTGAGTCAAATATAGTTGGGTGCTAGAATGGCTCTCAGAAAGCCCCGTGCTGCCATGTGTCAAGAGCTGCAACACACAGAATTAAGTGTTGATTTTCTGGCATATTAGGAAATACTTAGGAACCTGCTGAGGACTGTTCTTCCCCAGTAACTTGTATTTGGGAAGCAGGGAATACAGAGTCATGATGCCCAGAGTAGTTAGTAGTGGGAGTGGGGGGCCAGGGGGAAGCTCATGTGGCTATAACACCACCAGTTAGAGAGGTAAGGAGAGAGAGACCCAATGGGCTCCTGAGGGTCTTGGGACCTGGAATCACAGTGGTGGCCCATGCCCCGTGAAGTTCTTTATTTGCAGTTGAGATTGTGTATTGATGTGATGTAGCTTGTGTCTTTTGCCTAGGTGTCTTGGAGTCTTTCCACTAATCACCATTGCCTTTGGGATGAGCTAAATAACTAAAAAGAGAAGTTGTTAGAAATATGGTATCTACAATGATAATCCCAAAGAGCAGTCAGTTGGAGCCTGGAAGAGAAATCAGTGTGTATGCACATTAGAGATGGAGGATTAGTGCTGCTAACTGAATTCCTATCGATGATAAAGGCAAGTTTTGGGGGTATCTCCACAAGAGGAAAATGCTACACAGGAATTAAGAAGCATGTCCATTGTTTGAGTATTGTAATTAATGGTTATAGCAGATGACTCTGGTCATAGGTGGATAGAGTGACCAAGGGCACACTTGTTACATGGAATTCTCCAACTTCTGGCTGTGTGCAAGGCTGTCAATCATGCCAATAGAACTTCCACAAAGTAGACCATGTTGCTAAAAATAAAAGCAGAGAAGTATTTGAAATGAATATACTTTATTAATTTATCTTAGATATTTATTTTAAAATATCTAATTGTGCAATAATTCATAAGCAAGTCTTCTCTACCTAGATTTTTGCTATCCAAATAGATGTGAATAAATTTTTTTCTTTTTTTAAACTTTGGTGAATAAGGAAAGACTTTAATTTAAAAGTTAGATTTTTATAAGCTCAACCTACGGCCTAAGACTTTACTGTTCCCCTTCACGCCTCTCCCGTTAACTTCCAGCTGTTTGCCGTCATACCTGTTGGTGCACATGAGCCAATCTTTGCATCTTGCCTACTAATTCCTACCACATCTGACAATGGCGGCTGTGCATGCCATTTTTTACTTGGAATGGCCTTCTGTCTAGTTGGAACAAGTCACTCACATCAGGAAATATCAAAATAAGATCAATAAAGGAGTTCTAATTAATGCTATGGTTTGCATATCCTGAAATAGTTAAATGTAAATGTATATGAACACTTGATGTAGCGCTTTCATGAGTACAAGTACACAGATTGGCAGTCCAGTGGTCTTTCTTCACTGAATCACACACATACATGTACCCTGTGATTTCGAGGTTCAAAATTCTTCTTCGGGTTAAACTAGAACTGAAAGACACACGTGCAACATTTGAGTGCAGAATCTTCCTAGTTTTGCTTTTTTTTTTTTTTTTTTTTTGCTGAGGAAGATTAGCCTTAAGCTAACATCTGGGCCAATCTTCCTCCATTTTTGTTGTAATGGGGTGCCACCATAGCATGGCTTGATGAGCAGTGTGTAGGGCCAGTGCCCAGGATCTGAACCTGTGAACCTGGGCCACCAAAACAGAGTACATCGAGTTTAACCACTACACTATGGGGACCTCTTCCTAGGTTTTAGGAATTTCCCTTAACGCATTTTAAATTGTTTATCTTCCAACTAGTTGAACAGTATTCTTTTGAACAACTTTGTGTTTACAAAGTATTAAGCTCAGTTTTCATAGTAATAACTCTATCTTTTTGGTACTCAATCCATCTGTTTATTTAGTTAAATTTTGTAACCATAATAAGTACAAACGGCACATTCATATTTGGGACTAAAGGTAATGCTGTCTTGGTAAGCTCACATTTCTACAGGTGGGAATAGAATTCTCTGGGCCAACTAGACACAAGACTAGTGGCAGTGTGAACCCAGAGTGTCACCAACATCAATCAAGATATTTTAGAGAGGGAATGGAGGGTATCCAGTGAAAGGAAATCAGTTAAAATCTTCTCCTGGAGTAGCCACCTATTTTTTACAATTTAGCAGTCCAAAAAATAATATATAAACATATTTGTCATATAGACAGTTTACACAGTCTAAAGATATTGAGGAAAATAAATGTATATGAATTGTTGTGGAAGTCTTTAACACACGTTTCTTTCTAAAATGCAATTTAAAATTATTTTTTCTGTATGGCAGAAGATGTGAGTGATATCTTAATTAAATTAACTTTATGTTGATGAGTATATAATTCCACATGGATTCATATGATTAATACAATAAATTTAATCATTTGGGGGCATCATTCTTTGAGTTCCTAATTTATATAAATGAAAAAAGATACAAGAACTTACTAAGATTTTTTATGATTCACTAAAATCATATGGCAAAAGGGCAAATTATGTGTCACCTAAATTTCTAAGTAAATGTAAATATCATTAAAGATTTTGGTTGAAATTCTTTTGACTGTCAGGATCCTAAATCGTATGCAGATAAGATACATTTATAATATGCAAGCTAAATTGAACAAAATATTCAAATCCTGTTACTATCCAATTCTTGTTCAAAGATAGTTTCAAGTAAGCGAAGTGTCTTTTCTCTACCTATAAACCTTCACCTCTCTTCTTGCCTATTTTTGTATATGTAACCTGTACCTCTCAGTATCACAGCCCCACAAGGTTTTCCTCTTTTTCTACTATTTCTCACAGGGTAGCCCCAGGCAATGTTATGAAGCAGGAGAAGTATGTCAGCACTGTTAGAATCAGGGGAAGCTGCTGAGATCCTTCCAGCATTCCCAATGAGTTTATTGAACTAACGCATATTCATTGTCTCCATTTGAGTGACTGTAGATTATTTAGATACATATAATAATATATTTTCTGTGCACCATTAAGGCCATTTTAGGATAAGGCAAAGACCTAAAACTTTTCCTAATTTGAAAACATTTTTTTTAGGTAAATTAGTTCAGATTCTCCAGTACTTTTCATCATGATTGTGTGATTTTCAGAGCCTTCTCTTGATGATCTGTGACTATTTCAGATTCAAAGAGATGATGGAATATAGTGAAAATATATTGAACTCAATGCTAAAACACAGAGTCATTTCTTCCTTACTCTTGACCTTGTATCTCAGTCTGGTTCTGTCTGTCCACTTTCACATTTATGAGTTCAGCCTGTTCTTCCTGAGGCATTTTCACAGATACTGGAAGTACAAGGTGAAATAGACAAACTTCCTGAACTGGAGGATCCTTAAGGAGAAGGAAGATGTTCCAACCAGGAGAGGCAGGTGACACACCCCTACTCAGCCCCTAGCACACCAACCCAGCCAGGGGAGCAAGGAAGATATTTAAGCAGAATATTTCACTTCACAGTGTAAATATTAGGAAACTGTTGTGGGAACAGACAGCAGGGACAATTGCCAAGCATCTCATATACCGTTTTGGAGATGGCTGCCATGCCATGTGAAGATGGCATTAAATCTTGAGGGATGAAGAAAGATTGGCCAAATTAAAGATGTGAGAGTGTTAGCGGGATGGAGAGGGGGTGGAGATAAAGACCCTTTCACACAAAAGGAAGACAGGGGCTTGCATTAGGCATTATGGGTGCATGGAGTCATTGCCTAAAAGTTTATGAATGGTTTTGGCAGATGAAGAATGGTGAAAATATTACCTTCTTTGCCAACTTCCCAGGATTATAGGATTGATCATCCACCCCAAATGGAATCAAGCATGGGAAATCATTTTTTAAAAGACACTAAATTGCAATATTATTATAATATTCAGCTTTGGTGTTGATATTTTAGGTTCAGAAAATGTTATAGGTCAAGTTTACGAGTAAATATTGGAATATTAAGGAAAATATTCAAAAAGAAACAATATTTGAGGATTTTTTAAATTGTATGGTGTGTGTTTTGGCTATTACATTTTTAAAAAAATGATAGCAGTGGTGATTGTCTTGTTTTCATTTCTGCTTTTTAAAAAAAGTATGTAGGATTTTTCTTTTGTACACATTGTCTTCATATTTTTGATCACAGAAAGTACACAGGATGTAATATAAGAGAAAATTTTTGGAGCATATTCGTAAGTCATCCTGAGGATGGAAAAAGGAGCCATCCATCAAGTTGACAGGGTTGATGGCATTGTTCACTTGGAATTCCTGTGTTCAGATGCAAAGGGTTCTAGAAGAGAGTTTACTTAGACAGGCGTCCCTGATACATGACTATAATATTCTGTTGGGTTGCTAAAATTCCAAATGTTCAATTTTCTTAACATTGCAGGTCTGAACCTCATAATTTGGTATGAACACCACAAGTAAGCATAGTGGACTTAAAACATTGTGATCCAGTGATGGCTCAGCATTTTTGAAGAGTTAGGAAGGTGGTATGTTTTACTTTTGTTACTATTTCACAAAGACTAATTTTACAATTATTTTAAGTGAAATTATATCATGCATTATTGCATTAACATGGGTAAACATGAAAGAGGATTTAATGAAATGAAAATAGATGCATTGATAAAGTGTTGAAATGATTAATGGTAATAATTTACTCATGTTTGGATTTTGTATTCCTCTGTAATTTTTCTAAATTACAAAGCTGATTCTGGCACAACGTAAAAAATTTGGAAAACAAGGATAAGAAAAATAGAGGAATTAATATTTTTGTCAATATCACCAGGCAGAAAACAAAAACTGCTAGCTTCTTAGTACCTATCCATCCAGTTTTTTTACAAAAAATATATTCTTTTCCATATAAGATATACATCACTTTGTGTGAATGGAATCATACTTTCTGGTAACTTGCTTTTTCACATCATTTATTGTACCGTAGTATGACTTAATTTAAAAATACTTTAAAATCCTATTGAGAAGACATTTATCAAAAGATTAAAAATTAAGGATCCAAGGCAAGGAGTGAGTCTCTGAGATTTAGTCTCTATTAAAACCATTTTTGAATCAATTTTAGTAGCTATAACTAAAGTTATTTATATTGTTTGTGATTTCTGATAAATATTATTTGAAATGAGGTATATATTTAGTAGATCAACTTTGGACAAAATTCTATGACTTATAGCTATAACAATGATTACCATTACTCATGACTTAATTTAATTTTTCAAGTTATTTATTTAAAGAGTAATAATAAATTGAATTCTAGTCTTAGAATTTGTCCAGTAGAAGTACAATTTATCAATATGTTTAAGGAAAGTCCAAGATTCATTGGTTTTCCTCTCCTTAGCCCTATAATAAATTTGTTATTTAGTTATGAGCAAGAACTGATTAATTTTCTCTTGTAATTCATGTTTGAACTGTGAGTAATAGTGAACCACTAGGGAGATATTCCAGGGGTTATCATTAATTAGATTTATTTGAGCTTAGATTTATATTTAGATAAAAATCTAAGTAATTATTTTTCCAAAATTATAATAAATTGAATGATGGAGCAATAATTTAGTTGCTATTTATAATAATGTTTAATATTCAGCAAATTAATTTAAACTCCCAAGACTCAACCTGTAAACTGAGATTGATGAATTATTAGAGGATTCAACAAGTTAACATAGAAATGTCTTTAGAGTTTATCCTGGCACAGAGTAAGCACTCAATTAGCACTGACTATTTTAAATAATATTACATTTAAGAAATGAAATATTATATACTTACATATGTGATATATGCATAAAACACACACGCATACCAATATATCCCAGATGTGTAAGAAGGGACTATTAGAAAAATTAATTGATAGTAAATGAATAAAGAACAATAGATTAGGATTAAATTAAAATTAACAAGAGAAGTTTATAAATGCTCATTTTACATTGAAAGTGAGGAAACAACCTTTTTTCTTATGAAATCTCCTTATTTAGCTATTTAAAAAATTTTTCTTTTTAGAAATTATTTTCATCTTTATAACATTTTAAATTAAAAAATATTATTAGAAAATGAGCTGGGCACCATTAAAGCTCTATTTGGCAGGCTGAGAGAGGCTTGAGACATTGATTTATCCAAAGAAACACAGCAAGTAGATCTGGATGCATGCAGTGTGATTCTCAATTCCCCCCCTAGAAATAAATTCAAAATTGCAAATGTTCTCTTTCAATAGAACACCCAGATAATCCTGTCTACTCTTTTTTAGGGCATAGTAATTATATAACCAATGAATTAAAGTCCTTCTTGAGGCTGTCAGTTATCAGGGCAGAATGGTAATTCACCACCATAAATTAGCAAACAATGTTCTGTTAGAACAGCTACTCGTGTTTCAAAATTTTATACATTTTGAACTGAACAGCAAGTTTTAGCAACATAGTTAGATACCTTAGTCTATAGATTAGGAATAGGATTTTAGTTAAGATTTAAAAGGTGTGCTTCATGAAGGAGTATAAAATGAAGTTAGAATTTGCTAATTTTTGGTACCACTGAGAACAAGGGTTCATATGTAATTTTTGTCCACCATGCAACACTATACCCATATAATCAATTTTTCACATTAGGATTCTGCTTGAACGTGGAAATGACCTGAATCTATTTCTAAAACACCAGGTTATTATAGCCATATAAGCAAATGCGTTCTAACAAGAGCTGAAAGTCCTGACATCCCTGTGAGCAATGGTTAGCATCCAGGCCATAAGTTAACCTTTGCAGAAGAAGACAAATTCTTCTGAATATAGCACATTTGTTTCTAAAATAATAATTTAAATAAATTCAAGTGTACTGAGGAGTATCTGGAAAACGAAGAAAATGTCTAAAGAAGGAAATATGTATTTTTTAAATGGCCTGCAATACCATCACTCAGGAATAACGACCTTTAAAATCCTTGTTCAGGGCTCACGTAATGTGCACATATATTAAGTTGACATGGTAGCAGTCACCTCGTATATGGAATTTTGTGTGTGCCTTCTGCTTCTCAGAGTATCAAATGCAACCTACTCAAAGTTCCATGTCTTGAAAGGAAGGCTACCTGTGTGTTACAATCACCACTTCGCTTGTTTTGGGAGGGGAAGATCTCCTAATTTGTACTTTGACAAATGTGGCTATTTTCCCGGCTGTACCGATCACAGAGATTGTGCAGACGTGCATCATTGCTTGCTCAATATTAAATAGAGGAGTTAGTACAGAAAGTGACATACGTAAAATATGGTTTGTTCTGCAGCGTTTTGTAGCAGGAGCAGACTTACATACATTTGTTAGAAAGTTATAAAAAAACGATACAAAGCAAAACAGAAATCAGAGAGAAAAACATACTGAAGAAAAAAGAAAAAGAGAGGAGCATTCCTCCTTCCAAAACAACAAAAACGCCCCCCACAACCAGAAAGGTCTTTATAACAAGAGCAAGGTTCAAGAAGATACTGAGTTAGGAAGATGTCTTTATGGTAGTCATGAATTACATTTGCAAATAGTTCCACTTCAACTCTTCCACACCCAAGGCAGGACTGGAGTTTGTAGGCCTTTCTTGGTTGAGTGGCAACATGTGATGAGTTTGGGCAAATGAGATGAGAGAGAAAGTGTTAAACGTCTTTTCCAGGGCATGTCACTCACTTGTGGTGTGAGGCTTGGGCACTCTTTTTCCTCCCAAACAGTGACTGGCAGTGTTCAAGAATAAGCTGCATAGTGACCCCCTGCTTACTTCTGATGGGCATGTCACATAGAAGACAAATAAACTTTGGTTGTTTTCCAGCCAGTGAGATTCGGGGTTGATTTCATCACAGCGTGATTTAGCCCATTCTTACTCGTAAAATGATTTAGTGTTTATGGATTTTGTGGATGGCATTTTGGAATGGATATTGACTAAATGTGTACTCTTCCGTGTTTTATCATGGAAAAGACATTAGAAAGGTGTTTCAAGGGCTAAGACAGTGGCAGGAACGGTAAAGCCAAGAACAGTGGTAGACTGGGTGAAAACTACAGTTACCACACACCTCACGTTTGGGAGACAGTCCTGATTGTAGCTGTTGTCCTTGTGTAATTACCAGTAGCAAGCTCTCCCTCTCAATGGTCCTGGTCTGGATGATGAATTATGTCTCAGGTTTACAAAAACCTCATGTCGACTTCTTTATCTTTGCCTTTTCCTGTTGAAAAAGTTGTGTGATTTGTTTACTATCATTAACCTGATTAATATGCTTGGCACACTTTCCTATTAGTATTTTACTTTTCACATTTTATTGTGCTGTGTCTCTCAATTTACTAGCTGTTGCTGTTTTCCTTCATGCACTGTTTCTTTTCTTCTGGATTATCATAGAGCAGTATGTCTTCAGCTCCTTACTTTACACCATCTGGTAATAAGCAGAGTAAAATTTATTATTTCATGAAATTGTTACAGTGAAACATTATTTCATAGAATAGTTATTAGTTTAGCCACTAATCACTGTAACAACAAAGCAAATGCCAATATAGAATTGTCTTCCATCCGAAAAAGCAAATGACACCCAATATTAATCATTTAAGCTTTTTCAAAGTATTTTCTAGGGTCTAGGTCTGACTATATATATTGAACATCTCAGTCTTTCTTTTCTTTTTTAAATTTTTACCCAGAAATTGCATCTATCTATTTTTAAAAATTTAGAAGTCATTCCAAGTGTTTTCTGAAATCATGACTCGGGAAAATTGGGGAAAATTTGGAGAGAATAATCCAAATACAGTCCTATACTATAGACTTGAAAATGGGGTTATGAATTATGAATTATATATATATAAATATATATAATTATATATATAAATTATGAATTTATTCAGATTAACTTCTCAAGTTCAAATTTCTTCAGTGTAATTCTCTCAAATGCACTTTCTTCCTTAACTCTGTACCTTTATTTCTAAATGTCTATAATGACTATCTATGGGAGTAACTATTTCATAATCTATATTATTCCCATTCTAAAGAAATTATCAAACACCTACAGTCATATTGATGAGAAACTTTTCTGTTCCTTAAGAGAAATGTCAAAAAGCCTGTATTTTCTAAATAGTATATTTTTAGCATACACTAAATTACCAGCATATTTTTTCTGATGCATGCTAAGAAAAAAATGTAAACATTCCATTTAAAAGCATTATATATTTTCACAAAGAGCTGCAAAATCTGAGTCTTACACAGTGGTTCTCAACCCTTGCTATGCCCTGGAATTACCTCAGAAGTTTTTAAAGAATAGTAATGCCTGGTTTCACCCCCGAGAAGTCGTATTTAATTGGTTGGCATCTAGCATTGGTGTAATTTTGAAAGTTCCCCAGGTGATTCTAATGAGTAATCAGTGTGGAGAAACTGATCCAGTTTTAGTGGATCCTAAACTTTGGTGTGCACACATTTTGGGTTGAAAGTCGTAACCCCTGGTACCTGTGAATGTGACCTTATTTGGAAATCGGGTTTTTAGATGTAATTAGTTCAGGTGAGATCATGCTGGAAGAGGGTGGCCCCTAATCCAATGATTAGTGTCCTTATAAGAAGAGGGACCTTTGGACACAGACACACACAGAGAGGAAAACGCTGTGTGTCAACATAGAGATGGAGGAGACCCAAAAGTGAGAAGGCCATGTGCAGATGGAGGTGGAGTTTGGAGCGATGCGTCTACCACCCAAGGAACACCAAGGATGGCCCACCATGCCAGAAACCAGAAGATGTGAGGAAGCGTTCTCCTCAGAGCCCTCAGAGGCAGCATAACCCTGCGGACACCTGGATTTCAGATTTGTGGCCTCCAGTACAGTGAGAATAAATTTCTGTTGTAGGCCACCCGGTTACGGCTGCTCTAGGAAACTGATACAGTGTATTATGGTCATTGGTTGAATTTATTAAAAATCAAGAGTTTCAGTCCCTACTCTAATGGCGCTTAAACTGAATCTGGTGTGGCTCATGGGTTGCTGAACTTTTGACTTAGTTCCCTAGTCTCTTGCAGTCTGTGGGCCAGCAGCGTTGACATCACCTGGGGCTTGTTGGGAAAGCAGTCTGAGATCCTGAATCAGATCCCCGGAATCCGGTCTGCGTTTGAACAAGACCCCCGCGTGATGCCTGCGCACGCTGCAGTTTGAGAAGCCTTTCCTTGAGGGGATATGAGGCAGGAGCCTGGTGGCTGTGGCCAGGAAAATAGCTTTTAACGTGAGTTAGAGCTTCAGTCTTCCGTGAAGTTTGGTTAGTTGTTAAGAACAGAAGTTTTTTTCCTAAACAAAAAGGAAGAACATCCAGTAATTGCAAACGTAGTTGAAAATTGAGTTCACCGGAAACTATTGATCCACTTGCTTTTTAAAAGAAAGAAAAATCTGGCTTCAGGTTCATAAATGGTTAATGTCTCCCTCCTTTCACTTTGAGTGCTAGGCTATTTTTTTTTTTTCTTTTTCACTTTTAGCGTACAGTCAATGGCCTTTCACAATGATTGGAAGGAAACATACAACAAAACCAATTTCATGACTTCTTTCTCCTGACAATACTGGACAATGTGCTTTAGAGAAAAAGAGTATTTGGATTTGGGTTTTACTGCTGTTGAGGCTTCGTTTGTATGTTAACCGCTTTTTCTTTGTTCTTCTTTGTGCTTTTCACTGTGTAAATGACCTACTTTGAAGTTTCAAATAAAAAGAAGTTAAATAGGCTTTTATTTGGCTCTTGATTCTGTCTTTTTCTAGCAAATTTGGAAAAGGTCCTGACTTTGAGTATGACATGGCTGAGTGTAGAAAAGAAAAGAAAGAGCTTATCCTGTCTTCTCTCCTTTTACTGGTACACTCACGAGAACGTTTCTAGCTCTAAGGGAAAGCAGCAAACTTGCCAATGTTTGCACTCTATGAATAGAGGCATTTGAGTTAAAAAAATATAGAAAATAAGAAAGAAAATATGTCTACCCGCTTTTTGAGACATAACAAATTTTTAAGGGAGCACATCTCATGTGTGTGTGTGTGTCCGTGTAGTTAGCTATTGTAGGGGAGGAAAAATAATTTTCCCCTCCCTCCTCGCCAAGCTCTTAGCTGAGATCCCTGTAATAACAGACAGATTAACAAGAGAAAAACAAGCAGAGGTTTATTAACATGTACACCCCATGTATATACAGGGGATACCCAAGGGAAAATCAGTGACTCCCTGAGGGGGTTTATGGTTCAGGATTAAATGCCTGGTAATGGGGGAAGGGGAAGGGAGATGAGGCCTCTCAGGGGAGAGTAAATGATTTTTAGGAAAGATGAATTGGCCCTTAGAAGATAGATGAGAGGTCTGATAGTTTGTGACAAAGTGCATCTGGGTGTGGTGTCCACTTCTAGCCTCCTCTCCTGTGATGAGCCAGTCTTCCCTGTTGATGAACTCTGGGGGTGGGGAGACTGACGACACTGAGTTCCTTTTAGGGGCTCCATCTGGGCAGAAGAGAGGAGTGCAGAGAAATGCTCTCCGTGCATCTGCTGTTTTCCACGTGCCTTCAGCTCAAACCAATCAGCACAGGGAAGTGGCACATTTTGGGGTGGCATGTCCTGAATTCCCACAGTCATATTTTGGGGTGGCCCATTCTGCTACACTGTACTACATAGGATTCAGTCTACAATGCTTTGTTAGCTGCATAGGGTTATTCTCAATAGGGTTTGATGGCAAAGGTGGTTTTTTAAATAACGAAACAAAGTATGCTGCTGTTGAAAGTGAAGATTTTTATATAATTATTTGTTTGCTTGAATTTGTGAGTCATTGTACTGTTTTCCAGAAGAAATAATCACTATAGTTCCTTCAAAATAAAATACTCCTCTCTCCATAGAGTTAGGCTTAAGCTGAACTAGTCTGATGATCCCTCTGTTGCTAGTTCTGGTGAACGTGGATGGAGTACAACAGCTTTCACCTTGTACCAAGGAAATTCATACTTATACTATCATTTCAATGTTATCTAATAGGGTCATATTTTCTCCCTTGAAACCTATGAGTACGTGAAGAGTGGTTAAGTAGGGGTGAACATAATGCTTACGAGATGGACTGACAAGTCCTCATGATGGGGGAAAATTTGTTAGCAGTTATTTAGTATGAACACAACGCATAGTGGGATTAAAATAAATTAGAATATTCAAGAAACTCTTTTAGAGGAATTTAAGGTCAAAATGTAAGTTTTAATGCTGGTATTATTTAAGCTGGATGACAGATGCAGGAGGAGTGCTGGCCTTGGGTTATCCAACAGAACAGAGAGTGCTGGTAAATGGTTCTGGGAATAAGTTACCTGGGGCCAGAGCTACAGGGACAGGCATGAGCTGCTACTTAGAATGCACGGTTTCCTTACTCTGGACACGTCAAGACATTGTTAATGACAGAATGTACAATCTGTTCTTTACAATCTGAAGCCTTGCGGATAAATAGTTTTCCTGTGAGGAATACAGACGGTGGCATGTTTTGACCTATGACGCTGGGAAGTTGTTACCTGGAACACTGGACAAACGTGGACTGGACTAGCTAGTAAGGGAGTTGACATCTCCAGCCCCAGACCCTGCCTTCCTCAGACCCTACCTGTGAATCCACTAACTCAGCCCCAGAGATCAGGGCTCGCCACTGCCCCCCAAACACCTGTGATGCAGTCGCACTGAGAATTTTACTGCAGGGGGATGTCTGCTGGGCTCACATGGTTCCTAAGTGCTGGACAGCGAGTCGGGCCTCCTGTCCAGTAGAAGTACCTCACGCCCCTTACCCTCTGAGAAGACTGTAGTAGCCCTGCCATCCAGGAGCTGCCTGGCATGCACAGCTTGGCTGTGCTGTTATTCTACTAAACATAAACGATTTTGCCAAGCACCAACGTGAGACACTCTGTGTCTATGGTGCATCAGGACAAAAATGAGATCCCTCCGTTATCCTCTATGATTACAGGCAAAAACATGAACGTTATTCAAGCTGCAGAAATTAACAAACGTCCCCCATGCTGGTCAACATAAGTGACGCTCAGATCAATTACAGCTTGAGCCTTGCTCCCATCTTTCCTCTTAAGAGAGATTTATTGACACCCAGTAATAGAATTAACTGGCCCTGGTTGTCTAGTGGTTAAGACTCAACTCTCTCACCACCCCCGCCAGGGTGTGGTTTTGGTCAGGGAACCGCACCACCTGTCTGTCAGTTGTCATACTGTAGTGGCTGCGTGTTGCTGTGATGCTGGAAACTATTGCCACCTCTCAAATGCCAGCAGGGTCACACATGGTGGACAGGTTTCAGCAGAGCTTTCAGACTAGGTCAGACTAGGAAGAAGGACCTGGCCACCCCTTCTGAAAAAATTGGCCATGAAAACCCTGTGAATAGAAGTGCCAGCAGGTGGGAGGATGGTGCAGAAAGACAGGGCAGGAGTCCACTCCGCTGTCCACAGCGTCGCCAAGAGTCAGAATCCACTCAAGGGCACTAACAGTCATAGAATTAACCCAGTGTCCTGACATCATCTGATCCAAACCTCTGCTTAATGGAACCCACTCCAAATTACCTAATGCCCAAGTCCTGTAATAAGTCCGTTTTATGCAGATGGCCCACAGTTGCACGGGGTATGTATTCTCCCTCTCTGCAGTGAGTGAGTTATCAAACTCATTCAGCTTTAGGAGTGTTCCTGGGGATCTTGGCTGGAGAACATTGACATTCTCTTCCCACCTTCATGCATGCTTGTTTCCCCCACCCTCTGACTAATTAGGCCACTTTTTGAATCCCAGCTGGTTTTTTCTACTCTAGCCAGCCACTCTCTCCTCCCTAGCCAGGTGATTAGTGCTCTGCCATCTTTTGACAAATTGGAATCCATTGGAATATGTACACCGGAGGATTGGCTCCGATTTACCTGTCCTGGAATTCCCCATTATCTGTCCCCTTGATGGGACACTTGGGTGCTGAACACTTCAGACGGCTCTGGAACACTGTGCAGACACCTGTCTTATATGCTTTGGCACAATCCTTGTCACTGGATTAGTTCTCTTAGGCTCCCCCAGCTCTGTGTTGCTGAGCAAATGGTAGGTCGAGTAGCATCACCTGCCTGATAGGTGACAGTTGTGAGCTCCGTAGAAATATTCAAGCATAGGCGGCATGGGATCCCTGTGCTGGGAAGGAGGTTGGACCCAGAGTGAGTGAGTGCCCTTCTAAACCAAAATTTCTGTGATATAAAGACTCACAGAAGTTGAGGAAGAGGAATATTTTCTTGCTTCTTTATGATCAGTTATGGATTTCTTTTGCTGAAAGGTAACTAACGACAGTGACTTCTGGATTATATATATCAAAAAATAATTTATTCCTTTTCAGACTTTGAACTCTTTTGAATATATTCGATCTATATATTTCATGGGTATTTTGATTGCCTGAGTATTTCTGAAATAGAAATGTCAAAATCTTGGCTTCTCTTGAGAATTTGCTGTTCCTGTACATTTCGTCTCTCCCTTTTAATAAACTCTAATTGTTTTCGACGTAGATATTTATTCCTTCGAGTGACCAGTCACAGAAGCCTGGACTGTCAGTTCGGAAAATCATAGTTCACATTGCCTTTTGCTTCAGTTTTTCATGGGAATATTAGGCTTGTTTAATTCATTCCACAAAATTGGATTAACGGAATCAGGTCACATCTCCCCAGCCCCACATGACTAGGAAAAAGTCTGAATCTGATGTGTGTTACGTGGGCACAACTTAGAGCTTCTTCGTGAGGTTTTTTTTTTTTTTAAGTTTCCTCAAAAACAGTTTTGAATATTACATGAGGCTAGGTTCCCTGGTGATGAGGACAGCCACTGCGGTTAAGGTGGTGACATTCGTTCTTTAGAGGCAGACCAGTCCCGTCTGTAATAACAGCGACTGGCTGCTCCCCCACAGACGCTCGCCAGTCTTTCGGCCCTCTCATCACTAGGCTGCCAGAGTCCCTCTCCACCTGCTGGGCAGTGTTTTGACACAAAACAAGGACTTGGCCCTAAGCAGCCTCTGATTCCTCAATAAATAAAGCTGCTGACTGTCACACCTCCTCGTCCTTCTCCCTGCTCCCCTCCGGTTCTTTCTCTGTGACGTGTCTTATTGGTAAACCTTTAACTTTATTTATTGCATTGATGGTGATGTTCATCTTGCCGGCTACTTTGAGTGTTTCTAGAGATAAAAAGTAGTGCACCAGTCACGGTTCTTTACAAACTCCAGTCTCGAATTTCTTTTTCTTACCTCAAGCAGACTTAAGACTTTCCTCTTGTTAATTAAAGAGCTGCATTATAGTCGTGAAAGAACAGTGACCAACTGCCATGCCACTGAATTGGGGGCTGCCTTTAGGTCAACCTGGGCTGCTTTGTTTTCTGGAATGACTTTTTTTGAAAAGTCAGGCTTTGACTTACAGGAATCGACCATTAGCTGCCTGGGGGAAGGTGGGGGAGGGGGAAGAATTCTCCCACACGAGGGACGCTGAGAGTGGACCAGATCTGCATGCGGAGGCTGAGGAAAGGCAGAGGAGAGCTTTCTAAAGGGTGTATTTTCCTTCTGGTCGAGCCTCTCATCCACACTGTGGTAAGTGGGTCAGCTCTAGTTCACTCTTCTGTTTAGGAGGGGAGGGAAAACCCGTGCAGAATTAACCCTGCACTTTCCACAAGCAAATTTTAACTCTCTTAACTTTAGAATGTGTTTATTTCACTACCAGACTTTTTTCTTTGTTTTGCTTTTTGTTTTCGTCTCTGTTTTTGCTTTTGCTTTTGGATAGTTAGAGTCAGCTCAGTTTAATGCAGTCATTCTCCTTAAAAAGCTTAGCTCTAAAACTAAAAGGAATTGATTCTGAATTCTGAAAGTCTTCCTGGGGGAACCATACATTAAAAAAAGGAAATATTGGCAAAGTTTTGAAAGACAAAGAAGGAAAGAAGGTGATTTTTCTCAGTTACATGTGCTGTAGCAGATTCTCATGTGTCACCTATGGTTGAAGCTCCTAGTGGAAAACAGTTACTTATCTTCTTTGAGAGCATGTAAACATACATTTGAAATGCCTCTATAATGTATATAATATAACCTGAAACTGCACACATCTTTCTTTGTTTTCACAAAACATGGTGTATTTTTTGTAGGCTCATTGTATCTACATTGTCTGAATTTTTCAACCTTGACAACAACTTTAAAAAAAGTAATAGCCACCATTTATTAATGCTTCCTATATGCCGAGCACTGTTAGTCCTTGAAATGCATTATCTCATTACATATAGGACTTACAGCAAACCCATGAGTTAGGCATTTTTGTTACTTCCTTAATTGTATTAAAGTGGTACATACCATAGTCAAAATAAACCAAATGATACTGAGGAGATCTTAATAAAAATCTATAATCTCTCACCCCATAGCTGTCTTCACCTGGTTTTGCAGCCCAGAGGCAACTATATTTATTTGTTTTTAGTTCTTTAGGGAGTTACCTCCAGATTCCTAACAATATACCAATAGTGCAATTATTTCATTTGGACATTGTCTATTGATGTCTTCCCGTCATGGATAAGGATTTAGTTCATCCTGCACCTTAGTTTATCCCTTCCTCCATCTCCCTTTCACTCCTTCAGTTGAATATACATGCAGTGTTATTTTTAGTTTCTCTCCTGGTCAGTCACCTTTGAAAGCTCAAAAAGCATAGCTAACTCTGTATTTATTGTTCTTTCGACCATAAATGGTATTTCTTAACGCTCCATTTTATCAAATTCAGTGTTGGCTCTCTCAGCCTTTCCCCTGCTGTCATTCTCTCCTCCACCTTCTGATCTCTATCAGTGGTACCTTCATTTTGAGCAGTGCAAAGCATTTGAAACTGCTGATGTGCGATTGCTTTTAGCCTACAAAAATGGCAGTTTCATATGCTCTCGGTCAAGGTGGATAAAATTACATTGAATTTCATAACCATTGTTAAGTGTTCCATATCTATGGGATGGTTTTAAAGTGGAAAGCCAATTATTATTATTTCTATTCTTATGACTATATAAATGTGTTTAGAAACAGGGATGCAGAGTGAAGAAGATGACCCTTCTTTCTAGCCCTTTACCTTCTTGACCTTAGAATGGATTCTCCTTCTGACCAGCCCACCATTTCCTTGTCCAGAGACACAGCTGCTCCAGCTCCGAAAACACCAGGCATTTAGTCAATACCGCTGTTAGCGCTGGCAGGGCCAGTCAGCAGCACTTTGGAGAGACCTGCGTTAGTGAGAGAAATGAGAAAGAGGGCAGTGATCAACATCAGCGTTACTTTTATTGATTGATTCTGCAGATATTTATTGAGCACCTACCATGTGCCAGACACTGTGTGATAGGGTAAAGAATGAATCAGACTCAGACCCCTGACTTCAAGGAGCTGACAGTCTCATGTTAGTATTTTGTGGCACCCTACAAAAAACCTGAAAGAATCCGGTTTTTGTTGCTGGACCAGCTATTTCACAGAAAAAAAAAATGGTTTTAATGGTGAAATAGAAATGGACAAATATGTGGTTGTTTCTGATGTGATTTGAAGAGATACTTATGATCTCCATTCACACTATTTTTCTCACTGGCACCTAAGACTGTGTTGTTGGCCCGACTTGTACTCTGCCTTGAGAACAAACTCCCTGAATATGAACAACTGGAATATTGAACAAAATTCCCTGTGGTTTATTTACTCCTCATGTGGGCATTTCCTTTTCATAAATACCTTGGGAAAACAATGAAGGTTGTGCTCATTTAGACTATTAATTTGTAACCCAAGTGTCAGTTAGAGGTCACAGTCCACTTATATCTAAAACAGAGATACATTATGTGGAAGAGCATCTAACGCATAGTCAGTGCTCAATAAGTGTGTTTGGAATCAGTGAGTGAATAAAATTAACTGAAACCCCACTCAATGTAAAAAGTCAAATGCCTTCCTTGAAATTTCTGTGAATTCCTGAGGGGCTAAAATGTTTATGGTTCCTTTTGGCTCCTGACACCATTTAGTAAAATTTTCTAATTGTCTCACAAAACCATCCATGTTTTTCCAGTTTTGTGTTGGGAGAGTTCAGAAATGAAATGAGGCTCTTTCTTCGATTTTTCAAACCCTTGTTCATAATGAAAGAAAAGTCAACCAAAGAATATCCGGTTGTGATGATAGCAGACTTTATTCAAAATTGGGGAAGTTTTCTCAGTTTCTATCCATTTGCATAGTCTCTATCTAGATGTGCTCCCAGGACCTATTTTTGCAAACAAAATTATTCAACTGAACAGTCAGCACCTCTCTGATTACTCCTATTTACCCTAATTCTTGACTTTTTAAGACTACATTTTCTAGTACTCTGATTCTAATGCAAAATTTTTGACAGCATTGCCCTGAGAGAGAGTGACGTGGGGGCTTGATGAACGGAAGCTGCTCGCGAGTTTTTGATTATGGCAGAGCTCTGATATTTACAGATCTTTGACATTGGTTAACTTGCTGAACTTCTCCCAGCTTCAGCCTCCTCCTCTGAAATGTAGGTGATTATAACATTTTACCAGCCTCCTAGAGTTGTGTGCATAATGTGTGTAAGGTGCACAGAACAGTGTCTAGCACCTGGTGAGCAGCCAAGAGCTTTCTTTTGTCAACCTCGTATTTTTCGTATTCCTCTGTGGACGCTTATACACCGAGAAGACTGTGTCTGTTGAAGTTCCATCGATCATCTTTAGAAATTTTTGCACTACAAAATTTAGTACATTTAAAAATAGTTCTCTAGGAGGGAATAAGGAGCAAAACTGAAAACCTAAATGTGAATAGTGGAGAAAAAATGGCCCATTAGACTTACTGTCGTGATGGGACCATTTGACTTTCTGTTAAAGATTCGAGCACTTTGAAGTGAAAATACTTTGAAACTTAGCAACCGCTGTATCAACTGCAGTACTGTTTTTCTCTTTCATTTTACAGTTGCTGTGGGGCATTTACTGCATGTAGCCCATGACAGTCTCTGATGGTGAAATCACTCTTGCCTTAAATGCTGGCTGTTTAGTCATTTTACTATGGTTTTTATAAGTAATTCACTTTTCTCAATTTTATATTTTCCATCAGGTCTTGTTAAAAGTGGATATTTTTTGACAATTGGGTAACTAGCTATAACACATTTTTCATCGTGAATAGAGACAGCAAAAAACTGTAATACGAGGTCCTTTTTACTTGAGTGGTTCTTAGACGACTTTGAACTCAGTGTGTAGGGTGTTTTGACCCACATAAAAACCTTACCAAAAAAAGAACACTTTTCTGAGAGGAAGGTCAGAGAGAATTGGGAATCTGTGCTTCCATTCAACACACCTTTCCCTTTGGAGCTGTGTGTCCCAGGGAGCATACAACGGAATAAGCTTTTGAAACTAGTATTTGATGGGCTTTGACTGTGTTGTGAGAAGCGAAAAATTAGAAAGCTTCCTAAAACCCAAGTTAGAGAATTTTCTGCTATTGATTGTAGCTACATGCCATCCTAAGAGTAAATTATTTAAACTTCCAATAGCTTCCATCTCAAAAGACTTCTCTTTTTCAAATGAGAAGGGACATCATTTTTTTGTCACATGTATAGGAAACAAAGGAGAAAAAAATAATTCTTTCCTATTTAGAGAACTGTAAATCATGTGCTCAACCAAAACTTAGTTTGAGGATTAGTCTTTTTTGTTAATAATGATAATACAATAATTTTTTCAAGTTTTGAGATGATTTTAATCTCTTCTGTATAGTATGCTTTTGGAGATTGTGTACCAGCGAAATTATGAGACATTCCTAAGGGCCCACAGGCCAAGAACATATTCTCCTGCATCCCAGACTGTGGCCCCACTCCCTCAGCTCTGCCCTGAGTCTGTCCTTTGTGTTTCCCACACTATTTAGAGTAATTCAAGGTAGAAATTAGGCTAACACTGCTAAGGGTTTGGTTACTTGGCCTTTAAAGTCATTTTGAGAAAATGTGACTTTTTAATTTGTGGTCTTGATCCTTCCTACCCACACAGACATTCAACATTTTATCAATGTCTTTAAGATGTCTACGTCTTTCAAGCCTAGTTATACTTTTATTAACTCTCACCTCTCTGATGTACTTTTTGGTAGTGTTTTCATATATAATTGTAATCTTGAAACATTATGTTTAGATTTTAAGATGTTTAGAGTTTCGATGTGTTTTGGCAACAATTTAATTTCCCCCAATCAAGAATATTTTACAAAAACCAAAATAGTCATAGAACATGTCACTAATAAGTTGAAACATTAAATGGTCACCAAATCTGAATGAAACTTATGTGCTATATTGTAATTTAGACCTAGAGTCTAGCTTTGAGAAATCATTCTGTCTTGACTTTGCAGTACTAAGTGAAGGCCATGTTATAAATGGACGGTTTGGTCCTATATTATTCTAGAGAATACTGAGGAATATTTTTTCCAGAAAATAATTCAGTATCTTTACAAGAGCTTTTATTTTTAAACCACCACCAATGGAATCCATTTTCCATTTCTCCTTCTGGAACCTTCTCTTGTTGACTGAAAAATTTCTGCTGAATTTGTGGGCAAACCTAAAGAGAATGTATTCAGGTGTGGAAAAAACATACTCTCAATTGAGGGAACCCTGCAAAAGAAAGAACTTGGAAGAATTTCCAGTTTTCATTTTCTTCTGTATTTCAAACAGCAAGGAAAGCCCTGATTAACTAGAAGTTGGTTTGAAAATGAAAGAAAGGATCTACAGAAAACATCTGTAAATGAGAATTTAGAATCTAAAACAAATTATAAACGATTTATCTCTCTTTAAGAGGATATATTCTAAGAGGATATTGTGCAATATCATGAAACATCTTGCCTAAAAACTAGCTGAGACAATTAGATCTGGTGTGTGCCCTGACGACTGGGGCTGAAGGGGAAGGGAGGAACAGCCAATTTCGCTAATTACGGAAAATCCTAGACATATTTACATCATCCTAAAATGTTGTAATCAATCCGTGAAGCATTACATGGACTGTTTTTCCTACTAGGGATAGTGCATGTGTTCTGAATTGCTAATTGGCTCTGAGATTAGTTATATTTTATTTCTAAATTGAGCCAAGGGTGGCAAAAATTCATGGTCCTAATCTATAATAATATTCTTTCATTTAATATACATCTTGGAGGTTATTTTTTGTGATTTTAGATATTGAATCTTTGATTTGAAATACTTGAATGAGTGACAGTGACTTCTATTGATGTTTGGATTGGTAATGTCTTTAAATCGAAATTGAAACTTCTTATCATTCTTCACTTTCAAATCAAGATAGCACTTAAAGATGGTTTGGTTGATGTCTGGCTGGATGAATGTATTTGGAATGCCCCAGCAGAACAATGCACTGTTGAAACATGCGATCCATGTGTAAACATTTGTTTATCTAGCAGTTGTCAGTGGACTATTCTGTGGGGAACAAACCATATCCAGTGGTAGTAATAGGGTTCTGGTTGAAAGCAAAGCCTTTGTATTCCTTATCATAGTTACATGTTATTCTCCTGTCATAGTTACATATATAGTACACATATAATCTCATGTCATAGTTACACATTAATCTCATTTCTTAAAAGACTGACTCATTGACGCAGTATAGACTCCTGTGAAAGAATTATACCTTGGAGCTAAATATGGCTCTGTGTGCCAAGAACCTATGTTTCTAAGGAGCCTGTCTTAGTAATATACGGAAGAATGTTTCCTTTTGATTATATAACAGGACTACTTCTCATCTGACTTACTCTATGTGGAGAAAAAAATCTCTTACTGCCCACAGTGTTCTAAGATCTCTCTGATGGAGGGCTGATCCCCAGACTCCAAGGTGTTGGTGTGGAAAGAAAGGAAGCCCTACACCCTGGCTGTTGCCCATGGAAGTTTGGGACTGAACGCAGCCTGCTCCCACGTCCCCCAGCGCTGGTCAACATTGCGATGGGATCGCACAGCCCGTGACCCTCTTTCGTCCTTTATAGCTCCCATGCTTCTGCCAGACTGAAACTCCTGGCTCTTCTCACGTGGGCTTTACCCTGTTCTTCCCTCCTCTGCCTTTCCCCACACTTTCCTGATCTTAAAGCGCTCTTCCTCAGCTCAATCTCAGAATGTCTAAAAGCAGCCCATTTTTGAAGTAGGCGCTGTAAACATCCTTAAGCTTTCCTTGACTTTCTCAGCTGGTCAGGATCTCTTTCCCACAGCACTTTGTAATTCGAGCGTTCGATAATTATCACTTTCAGTTTTGCAGATTTCTGGAAAGTCTGATGTTAGTTTCCATTACTGGTCTGGAAGGTTCGTATTAACATTTTTTTGGTCATGTAAGGCAGCTTAAGGCAGTGTTTAAACATGACCTTGTATTTACTGAGATACATTAGATGCCTATTACCAAGTATTTGCAGTTCCTACCTGATTGGCCTCCAACCTCCAGCGTCCGCTCCCACTGCAGCCACATTGGTATTTTTTCAGCTCATCCATCAATAATTTGCTGCTACCCTTGCTGCCTCATGGACGGCCCATGCCTTACACAGTGCCTAGGAATTCCTGCCCCACCTGACACCTGTGCATCATGCATGACTCATCTTGAATCCACTTCTCATCCCAAACTGGCCAGAACCCTGCCCCGCTGCCATCAAATTATGCTTGTTCTGTGCTTTTCTTTCATATTATCCTATTCCTGACTTTCATAGCACTTTTCACAAATTTTGTCTACATACATACATATCTGTGAATAACCTGAATAAACCTTGAACCATTTGCTCACTTTGTGCAGGCAATGACATTTAAAAAACTACACCCCCGTACCCAAAATCAGTGTGAGCAATGTAATCAGCGTAGGACATTCTGTATCTTCGTCTATGGAAGGACATTGAAAGGGACCCACTGTGTGGCCCCTGGCACACTGCCCACAACCCCTCGTCCTTACTGCGTCATTTTGTCGATTTTCCCAGAAAGCAGGTTCAGTCCCTCTCACTTGCCGGACAGCACAAACCTCGCCACGAGCCAGCCCGCGAGCTGTCTCCGACCTCGCTGGTCTTGAACATTCAGACTCACTCTGCCTCTCAGACTCTCCTTTGTTTCTTCTTTGCTTTGTCTACTGGAACTTCCCTCGATAGAGAGCGGATTCTTTCTCCTTCCTTCTGTGGCCTTCTCCAGGGGTCCACCCACCAGGCCGGCCCATTCTTCTGATTCTGCAATATAACCAGCTGAGGCGGTGGGCTCTTCACGGGAGAGAAAGTGCTCCAAGTGGGTACAAAGCCAGAGGGGGCTCAAAGCAAGGAAAGATGGCTGGGACGGCTCTCTGGCCATTGTGTGACCCCCGGTGCTTAATGCCTGTCATGGCACGAGACCGCGGGCCCCACCAGGGCAGGGGCCACTTCTGTTTGGTCACTGGCACATACACTGGTGGTGCTGGGTCCGCAGCAGATGCTCAGTGGTGTCAGCTGAATACATATATGAAGGAGCAACTTTGGAGAGTCATTAAGCTGGTGAGGAAATGTAGTACCAAACTGAAAACACTAGAGGGAGTTCAGAGAAGGACGTTAACACAATGACTACAGCAGAAGTCAAGTTTCAGCTGTTTGCTAGGAGGGAAATTTCACTTCTCCCTCCTTGTCTTAAATTTAAAAGAAAATATATGGTATGAAATCAGAACTGAAGCTGATACACATGCTGTTCTGTTTCTGATACAGGCTATGATGATCCCTACCATCTGTGGAAAAAATGTAGGAATGCTGATGGACATTCTAAGAAGATAAATACTCATTTAAGTAGAAGTCTCATGAAATTGCACTCTATTGTTAAATAGATGGGCTAGAACTAACAGCACTAATAGGAATCTGAAATGAAAGAATGATAGCCGCATGAAGGAATACTGGGGAGAAAAATATTGTGTTGAAGAGAAAGCTGCATTGTCTGCCAGAAAGTTGTATATATTAAATACAAATAAAGTCAAATACAAAGTGTAATGCATAAAATATATGGGAGAAGTAGGAAATGACAGTATGAGCAGAAGGAAGTTCATGTGAGGCTCTAGGACAGACTGCTATACCTGAAAGAGGTCTCCAGGGGTTACTCTCTGACCTTGAACAATGACCTCTCTAGGCATTGTTTCTTCATCTGTAAAATGGAGGTCATAATAGTGTGTGTTTCACAGGGATTTGGGGAGGATTAAAGGAGTAGATGCACATGAAAGTCTTAACATGGGCACTGGCACCTGTGTAGTAAGAGTGTAATGTACGTTCCAACTCTTGGGTGGTATCGGATAGAGGCCTTTATGCTAAAGTGCCAAATTTACTGACGTTTGCCTGCTTCAGCCTTTTCCTCTCTTTGGACTCCCTTTGAATGATTATGCTGTGCTAGAATTTTTTTTCTTGGACTATTCCTCAAAATTTTGGGGACTGTGAGTGTTTTGCGGAGAAGAGTCCTCTTACCATGTTTGCAATCCTCCTGCATGTTGGCCCGTCTGGTGGAATAGACAGATAAGGCCCCAGCAGTGGTTTATGAACCAGCGGACGGAGCAGTAGTGTCTAAGGAAGATTTCAAATGTGTATGGAAAGATGCTGATGGAGTGCTCTCTGTTGAAATTGTGTAAGCATTTAAGTTTCAGCTGCATTCACATTGCAGTTCACAGTAAATCCTCCTTTTTATATTTGCTTCACTCCTGGCTTCCGAACTGTTGGATCTGGCAGAGGGTCTGATAAGCAAATGGCTGAGCACTATCCTCACAGGGGACAGGTCACCTTGAAACAGAAGGAAGGAGAAAAGCTGAGAGAATTGAGTGGACAGAATTGGAGGATGGTTAGGAAAAGGGGCATTTGGCTTTTCTTTCACCTTGAATGTGTTAGAGTATTTTTTTTTTTCTCCAGATAAATAAAGCTCTGTTGGAAGTTCATTTCCCGACGCTTCAGTAAAAAATTAAGTTGACTCATTTTAATAAAAAAGATGAGAGGAAAGCTGTCTGTGGCACAAAAGCCATAATGTTTTGAATGATGAATTCTTACATGAACTTTAAAAATTAAAGATAGCCATTAGATATCACATATGTCATTTTGAAAATGATGTCATATCTTCTGTCTAAATTTGAAAGAAGTATCATTTCAATGATATAAAGGTCCATGTAATTTAGCTATCCATAAGTAAAAGTGAGTCCGCATAAAATGTAAGAAGGCATTGGCTTAGAGCCTTCTAGTTTCAAAGGCCTGGGTGGTGGAACTTATCTATTGTTTTCATCTGCATTAAATGACAGAAAAGGGAGAAAAAAAAGACCATAAAAAGCACCTATTCAATGAATCAAATTAGTCATTAAAAAATTCTAAGTTGGAAGTCACATTGAAACAAATGGAAAAGGAATTAATTTGGAACTACTAGAAAAATGACATGTAGCCAGTATTGGATTGAGTTCAATTTAAAATCAGAACAACTTTTATGTTTTACCATCTGCTTCATAAAGTGCCTTGTAAAATTTGAATACTACAATCTTTAGAGAATCCCATATGAGGAAGGCTTTTTTAAGGCCGTTTAAAGAACATAAAACTAGAATAAATAGTGTTGCTGCTTGTCCAGGAATTGGGTTGGTAATTAGTGATTACTGAAAAGAGAAGTTGCATCTGTGATTTAGGGCCTCAACTATTCCATTTGAACTTCTGCCTCACAGAAGTCCAGCAAATGGGCTTCTGTGCCATGTAACAGATGAGCTGATGGAAGCTCAGAGAAGGCAAGCAAATGGCCATACTCATCTCACCTGGACATTGTGCAGAGCTCAAATGGAAACACACCACTCTAATCTGCTGGTTTTAGGCATAACACTTATTAAACAAAATGGGCAAGAGGCATGAAACAGAAATTATCTTTTCCTGCCAAATTTTCATGTTCTAGTTATATGTTAAGATGAATGAGATAGAAGGCAGGTGACATGTGCTGATAAAGTATATCCTTTAATTTCTACATGTACACACACATGTGTGTGCATCTTTGTAGAGATTTTAATCAACTCTATGTATCAAGTGATAGATGCTAAGATCATCCCTACACCACATAGAGGGAAGCTCAGAGGAAGGGCCCTCATCTATCAGCTGTGAGGCAGTGAGCTTGGTGGGGTGGGCAGAGCAGGGGCAGAGGCTGATCCCTGACAGCTCTTTCTCCAGGTACATTCTCACCTCCCCCTTTCAGATTGTGGGAATGAAATAAAGTGATACCCATTTCCTATTCTTGCTCTCCTCTTAGTAGACCCTCCCTCTCCTGCTGAATGAGAAAAGAAACCAAGAAAAGTTAGATCTTATTTAACAAGGTCTTGAAATTAAACTAGGATGCAATTATGTAGAGAAGTAGCCAGGATGAGGAGAGGGGATTACTCCAACACAGACTCTGAGACTCTGAAGCAAGAAATAGCACTGCAAATTTGAAGGTGATATAGTATTTAGGTAGTGGAGCTGAGATGAAGAGCACAACAAATAAACTGGACTGAAGTTGTAAAATAAGGTTTATAGCTTAGAAAGGTGGATTGGTTATGGACACACATAAGGTCAGGAGAGCAATTTGGACACATTGTCTGAGGATGGCTGAAGTTCAATTGAATTTGATGAAAATGTGAAAATACTTGTTTTTGGCTTTTTCTGAATATAGTAGAACATATTTGCATGTCTGGGAAAATCTACATAATCTTTCTGGATTTGACATTCTGCCTGTAAAAACATTGGAAATATGTAAATGAGTGATTGCATCCAAATGTGCCCTCATTTCTGGATATGCTTGAGACATTCTAAAATTCGTCTTCACTCCTTCCGTCTCTTGACATCCAATTAGTTAACATGTCTGCTGCTTATGCTCATGTAAGTTAGCTTTTAATGTGTAACAATCTACCCTGGAAATTTAGTGTTGTAACAGAAGAGGAGGAACACTTCCCAAATCATTCTGTGCAGCCAGTAGTTCCCTAATAGCAGAACCAGAGAAAGACATCCCGAGAAAGCTATACACAAATGCCCCTTCTGAATATACAATGAAAAGGAGCCAATAAAATATTAGCAAACCAAATTCAGAAACATATAAAAAGAATTAGGCATCATGCCCAAGTGGATTTATTCCAGGAATGCAAGGTTGGTTTAACGTGAAAATCAATCAATTTAACAACATATTAATGAAACAGATGACAAAGACCATATGATTATCTCAATAGACTCAGGAAAAAATTTGACAAAATCCAACAACTTCTCATGATAAACTTAATTAACTGGGAATAAAAGGAAATTTTCTCAGCCTGATAAAGTGCATCTGGAGGAGTGGGGAGGCACAGCTAAAATCTTACATAATGGTGAAAGACTGAAAGCTTTACCCCTAAGATCAGGAAAAAAGACAAGGATGACTGCTGTCATCACTTTAATTCAATAATGTACTGGAGGTTCTAGCCAGGGCAATTATGAAGAAAATGAAATAGAAAGGATTGAGATTTCAAAGAAAGAAGTAAAATGATTTACTCTGATAACACGATCTCACGTATAGAAAATCCTAAGGAATCCACACATAAATATTTGACTAATATCCTAAATAAAATAGAAATGCATTCTGTGTTTACGGATTGAAAGACTTAATGTTGGAAATATGGCAAAGATCCCCAAACTGGTCTACAGAGTAAATGCAATTCTTATTAAAATTACAGCTGGCCTTTTTGCATAAATTGATAATCTGAGCTTAAAATTTATATGTCAATATGTGGAACTCAGAGTAACCAAAACAATCTTAAAGAAGAAGAAACAAATTATAAGATTGACGCTTCCCAATTTCGAAATTACTACAAAGCTACAGTAATCAAGACAGTGTGATACTGGCTAAGGCTAGATATATAGACCAATGAAATAGAATTCAGAATCCAGAAATAAACCCTTACATTTACGATGAGTCAATTTTTGACCAAGGTGTCAAGAGCATCCACTGGGGCATCAGTAAGCTTTTCAGCAGGTGGTGTTGACACAACGGAATATCCACCAGTAAAAGAAGGAAATGGGACCCATACTTCACATAAACACAAAATTAACTTAAAATTGATCATAGACCTAAATGTAAGAGCTACAACTATAAAATTCTTAGCAAGAATCATAGGAGTAAATCTCTGTGACCTCTGGTTAGGAGTAGGCAATAATTTCTTGGATACAACAAAATAAAAGATAAATTACGTCAAAATTAATATCTGTGTCTTAGAAGGGATATTACCAAGACAATGAAAATACAACCCACGGAATGGCTGATATATTTGGAAATTATATATCTGATGAGGGATTTTTCTCCAAAATTTATAAGGTACTCTTGTAACTAAACAATAAAAAGAAAAACAACCCAATTAAAAAATGGGCAAAGAACTTAGACATTTCTCCAAATAAGATAAACAAGTGATTAATAAGCACATGAAAAGATGTTCAACATCATTAAAAATTAAAGAAATGTGTGTCAAAACTACAAGGAGATACATTTCACATCCACTAGAGTAGTTAAAATCAAAAAGTCAGACAATCAGACATTATCAAGTTTTGGCAAAGATGTCGAGAAACTGGAACTCTAATAGGCTGCTGATAGCATTATCAAATGGTGCACCCATTTTGGAAAACAGTTTGCTAATTCTGTAAAATTTTAAATATAAGTTTTATATTTATGACTCAGAAATTCCGCACCTAGGTATATTCCCAAGAGAATTTAAAATATATGTCCCCACAAAACTTGTGCATAAATATTCATAGCAGCATTATTTATAATAGCAAAAAAGTGTAAACAATCCAAATATCCATCAATTGAAATAGATAAACGGTTGTGGTATATCCATACAATGGAGTTATTATTCCACCAGAAGAAAGAATGAAGTATTGATCCTTGAGACAAAAATGTATGAACTTTGAAAATATTTAGCTAGGTGAAACATGTCAGACACAAAAGGCCATGTGTGGTGTGATTCCATTTATGAAATATCCAGAATTGGCAAATCCAAAGGACGGAATAGATTACTGTTTGCCAGAGGCATTCAGATTGTTCTGCGTCTAGTTGTTTAGTTTCCAAACAAATTCATTTACAACTATCTTCCTCCATATTGGACAATCTATTATTATAAAAATAAAACATGCACTTCCCTCCTTCCTGCCCTTTTTATACCGTTCTGCAATCTGGACTTCCTTGTCCATTTTCTTTGCTCAGCTCAAATACAGTTCTTTATATCTCTAATTAGAATGAATCAGACTCTCTTCAGTGCCCCCTTAGCACTGCATAAAGCACTTTATTTAGCAGAAACAATTGTGCCAAATTTAGCTAATGATTTTCATGTCCACCCTCCTTCCCCGGAGAAACTTTTAGGTACTTAAGGATGAGACTCATGCGTTTTTGTTCAGCGTCTTATCCAAGTTAGCCTTTAAGGAAAAGATTTTTCTTGTACTAGTCCTTTAATAACTATTTATTAAATTGAATATTTGCAGAGAAACAGGTTCAAATGAAAATTGAATATGGAATATGATGTGGGGTCAGTGAGCCGAGGAGTCGAAAGAAAGATTTCTTGGACTCTCAAGATCTGGCAATAGGGCTCTTTTATTTAGAGAATAGTGTGGAATAGCATGGGGACAGGACCCATGGGCAGTCAGAGCTGCTGCTGCATGGGGACAGGACCCACGGGCAGGAGGAGCTGCTGCTTCCCCGCCTGCTGCTGCTGCCGCTGCTGCTGGCGTGGGGACAGGACCCATGGGCAGGCAGAGCTGGTGCGGACATATTGCTGCTGCAAACATGGGTGGAGAGTAAGGCTAAATTTAAGGCATAGGTATGTGAGTTATCTCTTTACAAGACAAAGGAAAGAATACGTAAAAAGAGTTGTTAAAATGGCATCAGTGCCTGTAGGGTCTGGTTATTGGGTGGTCCTATAACTTTTATTTATTTATTTATGTTTAGTTACAGATTTTACTTTTTTCCTTTTTCTCCCCAAAGCTCCCCGGTACATAGTTGTATATTCTTCATTGTGGGTCCTTCTAGTTGTGGCATGTGGGACGCTGTCTCAGTGTGGTTTGATGAGCAGTGCCATGTCCGCACCCAGGATTCGAACCAACAAAACACTGGGTGCCTGTAGCGAAGCACGCAAACTTAACCACTCGGCCACGGGACCAGCCCCCCTATAACTTTTAGATAAGAATCAAACCGGATTGAGTAAATGGCAGAAGTCACCCCTTAAATATTATCTTCAGCTAAAGACAAAGGAGGATGTTGCGGGGGGGGGGATCAGTTACATGAGGTTGCCAGACAGTAACCAACTTAAGTCCTTGCCTGCCCCATTAAGAGTTTCCAGAGATAAGGCCCATCCCGCCTTCCTCCTGGTGCAGAGAGGGTGGCATCTTTACAGACGGAGATTTCCCTTACAAATGTAAATGTTTCCCAACGAAGGGCAGGCAAGCTCTGAGGGCAAGCTCCTCAGAGTTGCTTTTATTAAAAGTAACCAGCCCCATTCTCATCTGCAGTTTTAAAAGTAACCAGCCTAAAATAATCCTCATCAGAATAGACATTAAGAAGAAAAACTGCTCACTTTCTCTGTATTTTGTGTCTAAGTAAAACCAGTTAGCAGGCATTCAGAACAAAATGAAATGTTTTGAACAAACTGCAATGCCAGTTTGTCCTGGGGATGCTGATTTCCTCTCTGTTTTCATATACGGTTTTGATAGTTCACAAAACAACGGGTAGCATCTATTCCATTTTCTGTTTTAGCTCAATCTTAGCCATTTGGTGATGGGTCATATGATGATAATGACTTGAGAATCCAACCCTAGGCAGCTGTCCTTTTTCTCTTGTTCTTATATAAACCAATCTGTCAGTGAGTTAAGCTAGAGATTCTTCTCTCTGCCCCTGAAGCCACATGTGGTTCTAGAAAATTATGAATTTCTTTGTGCAGGATCTGAATGCTTTACTTGCTGCTCTAAGCAGATTAAATGTCATTATTTTAGGAATTATTGTTGTTTTGAGAAAATTATCAGAATCCATCAGTAACTCAATGCGAGGAAAAAATGTAGAAAGAAAGAGCTGTGAAGACCTGTCTTTTATCTCCTTGTATCGTAATTGGATATGGAAATACAGGAAAATGTCAGAGGAAGGATAAAATATTTCTTCACTGAACTTATTATTAATAAAACACCACTACTATTTTATATCTTAATTGTATACCATATGTAAGTTATTTTATTAATGTATTGATTAAATAACCATGTGCCAGGCCATAAGGATTCAAAGATAAATACAGCTAAGGTTGGGATCATAGCTTAGTGGAGCAAAATTAGAAATCTAAAACGTGCAATGCACAAAGGGAATAGGTATGATCTAATATAAAAAGACTAAACAGGGGAAATACTTCTCCCAGCTTCCACCTTTTTGATGTCTATTATTTCCTCCTGTTGTGCACTTGTGACATCTCCACTTCTAAGATTTGGTTCTAGGGCACTTTTTTCTCTGATTGACACACTGTCCCTTGCTGATCTTACTCACACCCATGGCTTTCATATCTATAATACTGTGATTTATAATGAGAAATATAGATTTGATCTTCATCCTCATTTCTGGCACAGAACTCCTAAAACACTTGGAATTTCCTAAACGAGGAAAGCCATCAAACTGTCTTTTGTTATGTTAATTAGGTGACTTTTAGATAGCATCTGAGGATGGGGCCTGGTTGCCAAAGGAACCAACCTTGTGATTAGAGGGTTGACTCTTTCAGTGGCACCCTGATTTCCGGAGAGTAGGGAGGGACTGTAGGTTGAATCAATCACCAATCGCTAATGATCTAATCAATCATGCCTATGTAATGAAGCCTCCATATACACCCAAAAGGATGGGGTTTGGAGAGCTTCCAGGTTGGTGAACACCTGGAGATTTGGGGAGAGTGGCAGCTCAGAGAGAGCATGGAAGCTCTGTGCCCTTTTCCCATACCTGGCCCTATGCATCTTATCTATCTGGCTGTTCCTGGGTTTTATCCTTTCATAATAAACTGGTGATCTGTAAGTAGAATGTTTCTCTGAGTTCTGTGAGCAGCTTTAGCAAATTAATTGACTCCTAGGAGGGGGTAGCGGGAACTCCTGACTTATAGTTAGTTGGTCAGAAGCGCAAGGGACCAACCTGGGCTTGTGATTGGGGTCTGAAGTGGCGGGGGTCAGGGGAGAGGGAAGCAATATTTTAAGACTAAGCCCTTAACTTGTGGAGTCTGACACTATCTCTGAGTAGATAGTGTCCAAATTGAGTTGAATTGAGTTGAACGATAGGCCACCCAGCCGGTGCCTGGAGAACGGCTTGCTGTTGTGTGAGAACTTCCCCCTGAACTGACACACACGTTGGAATTGGGTGCAGGATCCCAAAGAACATCCACAGAGTCGTGCATCGATGAGGATATGCTCTGAGAAACGCGTTGTTAGGCGATTTTGTCTTTGCACTAATATCGTAGAGTGTGTTTGTGTCAGAACACTACACTCAAATCTAGGTGGTATAGCCTACTAGACACGTAGACGATACGGTACTAACTTTATGGGGCTGCCGTCTATGTGGTCCCTTGGTGACCAAAATGTTCTTATACAGCACGTGACTGTAAACTACTGATTCCAAATGCCCATTGCCAACCCAGGCAGCCCTCCTAAGAGCTGTGTAGATCTAAATAACTCATTCCCTGCTGGAGCGCTTCCCTGGGAGTTCAAGAAGCAGCCCTGAAACTGACCATCTCTGAACCTAACATCCTGCTCACATCTGTGGCCCTCAACCAGATCCTCAAAGGGTCCCAGGCAGGCGTGATGATCTTGTCTTCTGTAGTCTCCCCAGCCCACTGCCAATGGATCCACCCCAAATTCTGTAAAATCCGCCCTCTTGGTAGATTTGAGGCTGCTTAATTTCCTCCTTTTTGAAAAAAATTATTAAAAATCCAGGAAAAGATATAGTTTAGTTTTCCCTGTATGGAAATTTATATTAATTTATGTCATTACATTCCTTAATGTGCTCTTCTGTGCACTGAATCTTATTGAATAAGATAGTTTTTTCACTAACTTTTTTGATGAAGAGTATGTATTTGTTGTATATATCAGAATTTGCCCATTCCACTGGGGGACAATTGATCTGTTTCCCATTTAATGCCACTACAAACAGCTCTTCTAGGACCAGTCTTTTTTTTTTCCCCCTTTTTTGCTGAGGAAGATCATCCTTGAGCTGACATCTGTCACCAATCTTCTTTTTTGTGCTTGAGGAATATTAGCCCTGAGCAAACATCTGTGCCAATCTTCCTCTACTTTGTATATGGGATGCCACCACAGCATGGCTGACAAGTGGTGTAAGTCTTTGTCCGGAATCCCAAGCTGTGCCACTGAAGCAGAACATGCCGAACTTAATCTCTGCGCCATGGAACAGGCCGTAGGATCGTTCTTATACTTATGTCCTGGCATCCTTAGGTGCATTTTTGGGGTTATAGGGTCTGCATATCTTCAGCTTTACTGGATAATCCCAAACTATTGTCATCTAATTTTCTTCATCCCAGTGTCACGACCTGAGTTTGGGATATTACCACCTCTCTACAGAGTTGCTGCTACAGCTCTCCCCTGGTGTGACCTCTCTGCCTCCAGTGTGCCCCCACTCCAGCGCCTTCTCCACACTGCAGCCAAAGTGAGCTGTCTACACTGCAATTCTGTCCATTGTGTTCAAGTGCTTGAAACCTGTGAGTGGTTCCCCGTCATCCCCAAAATAAAACCCACACCCCTATATACCATTCTGCCGTCTGGTTTCTCATTCCTTCTTCAGCGTCATCCCTCAGTGCACACATCCTATGCTCAATGTTCCAGCCATACCTAAGCATCTTCATTTACTTGAATGAAACCTGTTTCTGTTTGATTTCTCTTACAATATTTTACTGTGCTATTTTTCTTTTGTTGTTGTTTGCTTGTTTATTGCCTAGAGCAGGGGTTCCCAGGCTTAATATGTATCAGAATCACCTGGAGCTCCTGTTAGATCCCCAGAGTGCTGGGCCCACCCCCAGAGATTCTGATCCCGTATACTAGATGGTCCTACTCCCCGGATTAGGCAGAGGCCTTCAGTGTGGGTCTGTGTACTCTCCTCCTTCCTTCCACGGTGCTCATCAATTTACTCTTGTAAATACCCAAATACTGTCATTTCAATGGTGAGCTCCTCCCAGGCAGGGGCTTTTATTTGTGCCTTGGTTGGACCTCAGGATTTGGCGTCTTGCTGCATAGCAGACTCCATAAGAATAGTTATCAAGGAATACATAGAAGAAGAAATGCATGCAGACCAGAATCCATGTCCACTCCATCCTGGGTTCTCTCCAGCACCAGCACAGGGCCTGTGCACAGCAGAAGCACTATAAATATATGTTGAATTAATAAATGATGGTTTTACGGGGAGCCAAGGACACGATGTTTTGGACACCTCCTATATGCACTTTCTTAGTCTATTGTGGACATTACCTAGACTTCTCATCTCCCAAGAATAACTTAATGCCTTTCCCACAACCACACCTGCTTCCTCCACTGTGCTCCTTCCTCTGCTCTCTGATCCCACTGGTGGCCTCACCAAACACACACGCCTCAGAAACTGGCAGTCAGTCTTTTCTTCCTTCTTTTCTCAAGCTGCGTCTCACTTCCCATCCTGTCAATCTCAGTCATTGCTTCCTGGGAATTTACCCAGTCTGCTCTGTCTGCTCTACCACGACTCTATTTCAAGCCCTCACTATCTCTGGTTGGACTCTTATAAGAGCTTTTCATTTACTTCCCTGCTGCCCATCTTATCTCCCTCGAGTCTGTCCTTCACAGAGTCTAACGATCTTCTCATCTGTTTAAAATCTGCTAACCACTCTCCCTCAGCCTCAAGAGAAGTCTTAATTTGGGGGTTTACGGACCCTTTGAAAAGCTATGGACCTTCTCCGGAGAGTCTACAGGAGTCTCTGGGATTACAGATTAAATAAATGTGGTTTAGGTGAGGAACCTCTTTATGCCATGCCTTGTCTTTTATGACTTGCCCCGTCTGTCTCTACAGGTTCAACTCTAGCCGCTTCCTATCTGCAAAGCAAATGTTCCAGGAGACAAAAGGCTTATAGCAGCCTTAATGCACGTTGTCTTTTTTGGAGGTGTCCCCTGCTAAGAACAATCTTTCTCACATTTGTGAGCACTCTTGTTCCCTGAATGACATGCACCTCTATGCTTCCAGGATGCTCTGTTATAGCTTGTCTTTGCATTGACTGTGTTGTATTGTAACTGCCTGTTTACCATGCCAGGAAATCACTTGAAGGGCAGTGACTGTTCCATATTTATATGCATGTATTTGCATAAAATAAGTAGCCTGTCAGTCAGTGGTTGTTGAATGAATGAATGTAAGATGAATTACCTTAGTTTTATATGCCTTGGAAATCCTTCCTTTTTCTGTACCTCTTGATGCTGTGTTAAGAACTATGTCACTTTTTGTGACACTTAAAAAAATAGATATAATTTGGATACAGTAAAATGCACAAATCCTACACCTCAGTAAGTCTTTCTATCTATCTATGTATATATTTATATCTGCGTAACCACCACCTAGATCAAAATATGAAACATTTCCATCATTCTGGAAAGTTTCTTTGTGTTCCTTTCCTGTCAACAGTCCACTTTCTAAAGCTGCTGTCATCATAGATTAGTTTTACGTGCTCTTGAGCTCCATGTAAATGAAGAGCCATATATTTGCCACCCTCGAAATATCTCCTATCAGCTTCATGTGAGACTTTTCTTCGGTGATGTTTCTTCACACCCACCTCACTATAACCTACCTTAAACCGCTTAATCAGCACCTCCACATTGGGACCTAGAGATGCATATCAATATCCTCTGTGCTCTGGAAATAATTCTATAATCTTAACAGCTTAAATATAATTGCTAGCAGCTATAATATGTTAACACGTTTTTTAAAAGTTTATTAAAGTTGCTACACTTGGCTATGTCATAAGAATCTAAAATTTTTTTCCTCTCTACCCCCTTAAAACCTGTATATAAAAATCTATCCCGCTTCCCTCTATAAAGTCCTACTTCCTATCTGTAAATCTTTTCTTAACACTTCCCTTCTCTTCGCGTCTATGGCTGACTGACCCTGCACGTTGCAATGCCGGCCGTGATGGATACTCCAGGGCATAAGAGTAAACATCATTGTATTAGCATCAGATTAACATTTTGAGAAGAAGCCCACATGGGACATAAATAAATCATAATAGGATGCAGAATCAGGAGGCATCATGGCAATAAATCAGTGCATCTCACCTAAGCAAAGAGAAAGGGAGGCAGCTCACCAACCTCTGATCCTTTCTTGCTTATTTTCCCTCATTTTACCCACCTTCTTACCTTCTTCACTTTTTCCTCCCTATAGGTCTGTTCTATGTGCATCTTCCTTTTTCCTCTCCTTTCCCTCCATATGTATGTAGTATGTAGGGTTGAGTTAATCAGAGGAGGCTGGGAGGTGAAAAAGGCAGTAAAGAATGTGCCAGACAGAAGGAGAAGTATGTGCTAAGGGATGAGGGTTCCTCGTATGCTCAAGAATCTGAAAAAAAATGGCTTGACCACTGAGCAGGAGGTGGTATTGCTGGTGATTAAGAGTATGGTGGACACTGTGGCCCCAACGTCTTGGGGAGTGAGTCAGTCATGTGCCTTCAGGGCTGTGTGATATTGGACATCTTGCTTAGTCTTTGGGCCTCAGTTTCCTCATCTGTTAAAAAGAAAAGATAATAGTACCTACTGCATAGATCTTTTAGGAGGATTAAATGCGTTGATACCTATAAAGTGATTAGAATAGTGCCTGGCACCTAGTAAGCACTTTTAATTGTTTGCTATATAAAATCAAGCCTTAAGAAAAATTTGAAGTAACTTTCTAAAACTCTTCACTTAGAAGCTCATTCATAATTTACTTATTTTTTACAACTAATCTGAATGTTTATTCTGGAAGTGCTAAAGGGAATGACTCTATATGTATTTCTTTTTCTTTTTGAATAGCTGCGTTTTAAGACTGTTCTGATATTTAAGATTGAAGCCACACTGAAGATGAGAGGAAAGAGTGACGAAACATACTAGGGGGATTAGTTCAAGTGACTTTTGTCTGGCATCCCAGCCTTCTTCCCATGCCACTTCTATGGATGGAACTTCTGGAGTTTGGGCTTCTATAGAAAAGATATTTCTAGAATTGGTGACATGAGATAAATGAAAGAAATAGCACATTAGATGAGGTAAGTTCACCTTTATGAGGACACTGGGGAAAGGGCTGGATGGAAGATCTGAAGAGAGAGGCTTACAAAGAAGACACAGAAATACAGGGAGGACATTTTGACAAGGTTGTAGAGGAACTTATATTTTGGTTGGAGAAGGACGTGCCCTCTGCTCTCCTGTTTTACCACTGCCTTTGCTCTGGCCACCAGCCCCTCTCCTTGGAGTCCCTCCACAGCTTCCAACAAGATCCCCACCTTATCATCTCCTGCTTCAATCACTTTCTGCAGTCAGAGTTACATTCATAAATTGCAAGTCTAATCATCTCCATCTCTGGAGCTCCACTCTCCCCTGTCTTTTTATGATTCATGAGAAGGAATAGAACCACCCTCCCCACCCACCCCGCAACCTGACCTCTGATGACTTCTCTAGTCTCACTCTCACCTGGCCATTCCGTGTACCTCTCCTTTAGCCATACCAAACTTTTTTTATCTGAGCATGTCATGAACATCCCTGTGACATCCCCTGTGCCAGCATTGTTTAACCTGCTTTCTTCCCGTTCTTGCTCAGGTATCTGCTTAGGCACTGCTTCTTCAGAAACATGCCCCAAACTCTCAAGCTTTGGTTGTCTGCCCCATAATACTGTATGTTCATGATACAGTGCATTCATGATCCCATGCATAATCTTTCAATAATTCCTATTTTCTGATATATAATCTTGGTAAACTTCAAAGGGCAATACCTAGGTCTGATTTGAAATTGTCGTATGTGTGGTACACAACAAATATTTCCAGGGTTGATGGAATTCTGTGAAGTTAGTTGTGTATTTAGTGCCTGGCCCATAGGAAACATGGAGTAAATTTACTGTGGATGGGTTTTACTAGTCATTGATACCCACAAGGCTGTATCAAAGAGTGGTGATACATTCCTGGCAAATCACATAATAAATATTTTCACTAATATAAAGATAGCATTAGGTTAATATCATCAGGGGTGCACAACGTTTCAAAAATAATGGTTGGCAATACACTTGTTGAATACCTAGTCTGAACACCAACCTTGTGCAGTAGGTATTATTGTCTCCATTTTTCATCTGAGGAACTTGAGCTTCAAATGGGTAGTCTGACCTTTAGGGAGTGGCAGAGACAAGATTCATATCGAAGCATATTCACTGATGTGAAAGTAAAGAGGAGTCATCCACTGGAGGAGCCTTGGTGATGGAAAGAACATGACATCTTTCCAGGGTTTCATTAGCCTCATGCAATGTGGGCAGAACTTACCTGTATTTATTACTTCATTCTGAGAAGTACCTCCAATCATTCATAGGAGTGTTGGGGGCAGCGGTGGAGGATTTAGAGAGAGAGAGAGGAAGAGAGAGAGTGAGGGACAGAGAGAGAGAGGAGGGGAGAGAAGAGGAGGGGAAGGGAGGAGAGGGAAATTCTGACAAAAAATATGAGGTTATGGATCATGGATCAGAAAACAGACTGTTTTCTATTCACAGAGCATTCTAGCACTGATTTCCTGAGCCCCAGCTCCCACAGAACAATGCAGTGAAAGCCTGATATTACCCTGTATGTTCAGTGGGTTCTGACACAGGAGAGGAACCACAGAATTAGAAAACTCTAAGCTTTTATAGGCTTTTGGCACATCTTCCCACATGCTCAGAGAAAGAGAGAAGGAGAGAGAGAGAGAGGGAGAGAGAGAGAGAATGTAAACAAAACTTCTCCAAAGAGGAGAGGAGAAACTCTCCAGCTTCAGCACCCTGAAATATGAGAAAATAAGCCTGGGGAGATAATTCTCCAAATCTCCCCAGAGCTGTACACTATCTCTGGCTTCTGAGGCATGTTTTTACGCAATCGTCCTTAAGCCAAGGTTGCCAATGCTCTTTGTCCCAACAGCCTAGACTGCTTAGACATGAGAAAATAGTTATGGAGAACTGTCTCCCAACAATGAGTGCTATTGCAACTTATCCAAAAAGTTTTAGCCTTTAAGTTTGGGAAATAATTGAATACCATTTGTGGATTTGGACATTTTGCTGTACATTTCCTTTTCAATATCACTTAAAAATACTGTTAAATTTTGGGGACCTCTCTAGAGAGCACACTTTATCCTTCCTAGTCCAAAGTGACATTTGCAACCAGGGAATTCGTTTAGAGGAAGGACGTCATCAGTATGTAAACTTCCCCCGTGCATCTTCCCCTGCTCCGTTTCGAAGGAGCCTCAGTAGGGAATATGACAAAGGCAAATAAACTAAGTCTGCTTGTACGCGCATGCTCGCGTGAAGTACTTATCTTCCACTCTGTCTCTCTCTTCTTCTCCTTCTCTCAAGTGTAGTGAATTATGTTTTGCAAGTGTTCAATAATCCTGCATTTAACAAAATATCCCTCCAGACATTATGTGTTGTACCCTGGAAGATGCTTTAAAGCAATTCTAGTTCTCAGGTTCCTCATTTGATGACCCTTGAATGTTGCCTGATATTTTAGACTTTATAGGAAATAAGAGAAAGTCGAAGGTCTACACCTCAAATAGCTAATTATCTAAGTAGGAAGAGGCCTCCTATATGATACAATTAAAGAAAAGTGCAAAGCATTGTATTATCACATCTGGATTGACTGTACAAGAAAAGCGAAGAGAGGGTTCTATTAAGGCTGGGACTAATTTAGGGAAAAAGAAATCGAGAAGAGTTTGTAGGTTAAATCGGCTCGAGGTGAATTTCAAAGAATGCATAAAAACTGAATAAGTAACTTAATGTGTATGTAGATAAGTGCAGAGGTGGTTAAATTGTCGATAAGGACACGATTCAGCTAAAGAGACATATATAGTTTTTTTTTTTGTGTTTGATTGTTCTGTTTATTTAATCCCACTTGATCTGGAACCATTTTTTTCCGTGATACTAAATTCTTTTTTTTATTTAGGTTATGATAGTTAACAACCTTGTGAAATTACAGTTGTACATCATTATTAGTCATGTTGTAGGCACACCACTGCACCCCTAGTGCCCTCCCCCCACCTCCCCTTTGCCCTGGTAACCACCGATCAGTTCTCTTTGTCATATGTTAACTACCACCTATGAGTGGTGTCATACAGAGTTCGTCTTTCTCTGTCTGGCTTATTTCACTCAACATAATACCCTCAAGGTCTATCCATGTTGTTGTGAATGGGACAACTTTGTCCTTTTTTATGGCTGAGTAGTATTCCATTGTATATATATACCACATCTTCTTTATCCAATCATCAGTTGCTGGGCACTTAGGTTGGTTCCATGACTTGGCTATTGTGAATAATGCTGCGATGAACATAGGGGTGCATGGGACTTTTGGAATTGCTGATTTCAGGTTCTTAGGATAGATACCCAGTAGTGGTATGACTGGAGCATAAGATATTTCTATTCTTAACTTTTTGAGGAATCTCCATACTGTTTTCCATAGTGGCTGCACCAGTTTGCATTCCCACCAACAGTGTATGAGGGTTCCTTTTTCTCCACGGCCTCTCCAACATTTGTCACTCTTGGTTTTGGATATTTTTGCCCTTCTAACAGGTGTAAGGTGATATCTTAGTGTAGTTTTGATTTGCATTTCCCTGATGATTAGTGATGATGAGCATCTTTTCATGTGTCTGTTGGCCATCCATATATCTTCTTTGGAGAAATGTCTGTTCATGTCCCCTGCCCATTTTGTAATTGGGTTGTTTGATTTTTTGTTGTTGAGTTGTGTGAGTTATTTGTATATTATGGAGATTAACCCTTTGTCGGATAAATAACTTGCAAATATTTTTTCCCAATTAGTGGGCTCTTTTTTTGTTTCAATCCTGTTTTCCCTTGCCTTGAAGAAGCGCTTTAGTCTGATGAAGTCCCATTTGTTTATTCTTTCTATTGTTTCCCTAATGTGAGGGGTTATGGTGTCAGAAAAGATTCTTTTGAAGCTGATGTCAAAGAGTGTACTGCCTATATTCTCTTCTAGAAGACTTATTGTTTCAGGCCTAATCTTTAGGTCTTTGATCCATTTTGAGTTTATTTTAGTAAATGGTGAAAAAGAATGGTTGACTTTCATTCTTTTACATGTGGCTGTCCAGTTTTCCCAGCACCATTTGTTGAAGAGACTTTCTTTCTTCCATTGTAGGCCCTCAGCTCCTTTGTCAAAGATTAGCTGTCCATAGATATGTGGTTTTATTTCTGGGCTTTCAATTCTGTTCCATTGATCTGTGCATCTGTTTTTGTACCAGTACCATGCTGTTTTGATTACTGTGGGTTTGTAGTATGTTTTGAAGTCAGGGATTGTGATGCCTCCAGCTTTGTTCTTCTTTCTCAGGATTGCTTTAGCAATTTGGGGTCTTTTGTTGCTCCATATGAATTTTAGGATTCTTTGTTCAATTTCTGTAAAGAATGACATTGGAATTCTGATTGGGATAGCGTTGAATCTGTAGATTGCTTTAGATACTATGGACATTTTAACTATGTTTATTCTTCCAATCCATGTGCATGGAATGTCTTTCCATCTCTTTATGTCGTCGTCGATTTCTTTCAAAAAAGTCTTGTAGTTTTCATTGTATATTTCTTTCACTTCCTTGGTTAAATTTATCCCAAGGTATTTTATTCTTTTTGTTGCGATCGTGAATAGGATTGAGTTCTTGAGATCTTTTTCTGTTAGTTCATTGTTAGCATATAGAAATGCTACTATTTTATGTATGTTGATTTTATACCCTGCAACTTTGCTGCAGTTGTTGATTATTTCTAATAGTTCTTCTATGGATTCTTTGGGGTTTTCTATATATAAGATCATGTCGTCTGCAAACAGTGAGAGTTTTACTTCTTCGTTGCCTATTTGGATTCCTTTTATTTCTTTTTCCTACCAAATTGCTCTGGCCAAAACCTCCAGTACTATGTTGAATAAGAGTGATGAAAGTGGGCACCCTTGTCTTGTTCCTGTTCTGAGAGGGATGGGTTTCAGTTTTTGTCCGTTGAGTATGATGTTGGCTGTGGGTTTGTCATATATGGCCTTTATTATGTTGAGGTACTTTCCTTCTATACCTATTTTATTGAGGGTTTTTATCATAAATGGATGTTGGATCTTGTTGAATGCTTTCTCTGCATCTATTGAGATGATCATGTGGTTTTTGTTTCTCATTTTGTTAATGTAGTGAATCACGTTGATTGACTTGCGGATTTTGAACCATCCTTGTGTCCCTGGTGTAAATCCCACTTGATCATGGTGTATAATCTTTTTGATGTATTGCTGTATTCGGTTTGCCAAAATTTTGTTGAGGATTTTTGCATCTATGTTCATCAGTGATATTGGCCTGTAGTTTTCCTTCTTTGTGTTGTCCTTGTCAGGTTTGGGGATCAGGGTGATGTTGGCTTCATAGAATGTGTTAGGGAGTGCTCCATCTTCCTCTATTTTCTGGAATAGTTTGAGAAGGATAGGTATTAAATCTTCTTTGAATGTTTGGTAGAATTCTCCAGAGAAGCCCTCTGGTCCTGGACTCTTATTTTGGGGGAGGTTTTTGATTACTGTTTCTATTTCTTTACTTGTGATTGGTCTATTCAGATTCTCTATTTCTTCCTGATTCAGTTTGGGGAGGTTTTATGAGTCTAGGAATTTATCCATTTCTTCCAGGTTGTTCGATTTGTTGGCATATAGTTTTTCATAGTATTCTCTTATGATCCTTTGTATTTCTTTGTTATCTGTTGTGGTTTCTCCTCCCTGGTTTCTAATTTTATTTACTTGAGACTTCTCTCTTTTTTTTTAGTGAGTCTGGCTAAGGGTTTGTCGATTTTGTTAATTTTTTCGAAGAACCAACTCTTTGTTTCATTGATCCTTTCTACTTTCTTTTTGGTTTCAATATCATTTATTTCTGCTGTAATTTTCATTATTTCCCTCCTTCTACTGACTTTGGGCTTTGTTTGTTCTTCTTTTTCTAGTTCCGTTAGGTGTTGTTTGAGGTTGTTTATGTAAGATTTTTCTTGCTTTTTGAGGTGAGCCTGTATTGCAATGAATTTCCCTCTTAGGACTGCCTTTCCTGCATCCCAAATAATTTGGTATGGTGTGTTTTCATTTTCTTTAGTCTCCAGATAATATTTGATTTCATCTTTAATTTCTGCAATAATGCATTGTTTGTTCAGAAGCGTGTTGTTTAGTCTCCACATTTTTTGCCCTTTCCCAGCTTTATTCTTGTAATTGATTTCTAGTTTCATAGCATTATGATCAGAAAAGATGCTTGATATTATTTCAATCCTCTTGAACTTATTGATGCTTGCTTTGTTTCCCAAGATATGGTCTATCCTTGAGAATGTTCCATGCGCACTTGAGAAGAATGTGTAACCTGCTGTTTTTGGATGAAGTGTCCTATATATATCTATTAGGTCCATCTGATCTAATTTTTCATTTAATTCTATAATTTCCTTGTTGATTTTCTGTCTGGATGATCTGTCCATTGGTGTTAATGGGGTGTTGAGGTCCCCTACTATTATTGTATTGCTGTTGATGTCTCCTTTTAGTTTTGTTAATAGTTTCTTTACGAATTTTGGTGCTCCTGTGTTAGGTGCATATATAGTTATAAGTGTTATGTCATTTTGGTGGAGCGTCCCTTTTATCATTATATACTGCCCCTCTTTGTCTTTCTTTATCTGTTTTGCTTTGAGGTCTACTTTGTCTGATATAAGTATGGCAACACCTGCTTTCTTTTGTTCATTGTTAGCTTGGAGTATTGTCTTCCATCCCTTCACTTTGAGTCTGTGTTTGTCTTTGGGGCTGAGGTGTGTTTCCTGGAGGCAGCATATTGTTGGATCTTGTTGTTTGATCCATCCTGCCACTCTGTGCCTTTTGATTGAAGAGTTCAGTCCATTCACATTTAGAGTGATTATTGAAACATGGGGGCTTACTGTTGCCATTTTATCACTTGTTTTCCAGTTCTTTTGCATTTTGTCCTGATGGAGAGTTGTTACTTTGTGTTATTATCCTTCTGCTTACCTGCTTTGTTCTGGATTTTGTAACCCCTTTCCTTTTTTTGATTTTTCAGGAATGAGGTTCTTCCTGAGCATTTTTTGAAGAGGAGGTTTTGTGGTGATGAACTCCCTTAACTTTTGTTTATCTGGGAAAGTTTTTATTTCTCCATCATATTTGAAGGATATTTTCACTGGGTAGAGTATTCTTGGCTGCAGGTATTTATCCTTCAGAGTTTTGAATATTTCATTCCAATCTCTTCTAGCCTGTAAGGTATCTCCTGAGAAATCTGCTGATAGCCTTATGGGGTTTCCTTTGTAAGTTATTTTCTTCTGCCTGGCTGCCCTTAGTATTTTCTCTTTGTCATTGACTTTTGCTAGTTTCACTACTATATGCCTTGGGGTTGGTCTTCTTGCATTAATAAAGTTTGGAGATCTATTGGTTTCTGTCACATGAAGTTCCATCTCTCTTCCCAAGTTTGGAGAGTTCTAAGCTATTATTTCTTTGAACAGGCCTTCTGCCCCCTTCTCCTTCTCTTCTACCTCTGGTATACCTATAATCCTTATGTTGCATCTCCTAATTGAGTCAGATAATTCTCAGAGAGTTTCTTCATTTCTTTTTAGTCTTAGTTCTCTCTCCTCCTCTTTCTGCAGCATTTCTATATTCCTATCCTCCAAATTGCTAATTCTGTCCTCCATACTATCGACCCTACTGTTCGGAGAGTCCAGATTTTTCTAAATCTCCTCCATTGTGTTCTTTATCTCCAGTATTTCTAATTGATTCTTCTTTATAATATCAAGCTCTTTTGTGACATAGCGCCTGAACTCATTGAGTTGTCTATCTGAATTCTCTTTTAACTCATTGAGTTTTTTAATAATGGCAGTTTTGAAATAATTGTCATTTAGGTTATAGATTTCATTGTCTTTGGGATTGTTTTCTGGGTGCTTATCATTTTCCTTCTGTTCTGGAGATTTAATATATTTTTTCATAATGCTTTATGGCGTGGATTTGTGCCTCTGCATAGAGATAGAGTTTAGTTGCTGCTTCCACTTGTTGCGACTGGTGTGTGTGTAGGGGGGGGAGCAGGTGTTTAGACTGCACCAACCAGGAACCCTGTCAGCTGTTACTGACTGGACCTGGACCCCTCCTCGTAGTCACAGTGGTCCTGTGGGGTCCCTTGTCAGTTGTGGGGGCAATCACAAGGGGGCCTCAGGCTGCTGGTGCCTACTTTTGCAGCCCACTTAGACGTACTCCCTTCTTGGGGTCTGCAGCGGTGTTGTGGGCTTTCCCAGCAGCCAGGAGCAGGATCACCTATAATCGTCACTTTGTCCCTAACAGAGCCCACAAGATCACACTTGTCCACTATACGTCCCAGCAGAGCTATGGGTATCTTCTGCAGTCCGTTGTTAGCTCACCTAGTTGTGCTACTTTTGCCCCAGGGCCTTCCTGCCTTGTGATTGCTGGTTGGGACCTCTCCTCTAGTGCTGTGCAGAGGCTTTCACTGAGGCTGCTGTAGGAACCTGGAGTTACCCCCTGGGCCACGTAGCTGTTTCACTGGAGCTCCACTCTGCCCCACACCACTCTCACGGGATCTCTGGGAGCCCCTTGCCTCGTCTTGGACACGGCCAGAGTCTGTGGGCCTGGCGGTGGCTGGCAAGCTGCTGCCTTTTTGGAAATTCTGCTCTAGTGAGCTTCCTGGTGTTCCGAATTCTGGGCGGGGCCTCCCTGCTAATGGTGAGCAGAGGCTTTCCCTGCTGGGAGGGGTGCAGGATCCTGGAGCCTCCCCCTGGGCCGCAGAGCCGGGCGCTGGAGCTCCACCCATTCCCCAAGCACATCCATGGGAATTCCGGGTGCCCCCTGCACTGACCCATGCAAGCCAGAGACCGTGGGCCCAGCAGCAGCTGGCGGGCTGGTGCCGTGCTGGGGAATCCGCTCGCCGGGATCTTCCCTTTGTTCTTGTTTCTGGGCGGGGCCTCCCTGCTAATGGTGAACAGAGGCTTTCCCTGCCAGGCGGGTGCGGGACCCTGGAGCCTCCCACGGGCCACAGAGCTGGGCGCTGGAGCTCCAACCCTGTCCCCAAGCACAAGAGACATATTTTTTTAGAGGAATGTATATTAATTGGGAAAGTATGAAAGAGAGGCTCCAAATTTAATAGCCTCAAAATTCCTTTCATCCTTTTCAGGAAAATTGAGACTATCTTTTGCCATTGAAATACTTCAGGTATTGCCTTGTAGGTGGTAGTTGTGGAGAGATCTGCCCAACTGTTTGAGCGTTTCTCAACCGTTGGTTAGACCATCTCTAAGCTCCATACTTACCCTCATCATTAATGAAAGTTCATCCGTTGCCCTATCCTGGTAGGGACAGAAAGCTGTTTACTCCCTCAGATGGATTGAAGAACAAGGCAGAGAATACTTATTTATTTGCACACATGCACCCGTGTTACACATGTGCACACAAACCTAGGTGCAGTCTTACAGACATAAACTAGCACTGTCCATTTCTTATTTACAGTTAAGTATGCCAACTCTTAAGGTCAAACTTTGGTGAGGCGAAACAATATCTGAAAATGGGAAAGTCAGCCTAGATAGTTGTAACATGTACGCTGGAGATATTTCAAAGTGGTTGTTAACATTCAAGTGAATAAATTTGCAAGTGTTTTACAAATTTCCTTTCCTAGACACCTAATTTAATTGATACTTATTAGAATTCAAAGCATTTTATTTTGATTAGGGAGAAAAAAATCACAAAAGGAATGTGGGTAACCAGATGCTCTTATGGAGCAAATAGACTATCCCATGTGACCTGTGTATGTGTATATATATATGTATATATATATATATATATATTCCATATTAATGCACATATATACATATGTTATTGTATTCCTCTATATTGATTACACAAAGAGTAATTTTTGGAGCAATTTTAAAATTTCATTTGTTTTTTACCTTACATCGCTGTTCTATGAAAATATTAGTCTAAATGCTAATGAGTATTTTCCAGCCCTTACATTACATATTCACATCTAGGCACTAAAGCAGTGCTCTGCTGGGTTAGTATCCTCACTGCTCTGCCAATACAGAGAGTGTGGTCCACGTTAACCCCTGCTTTCCTTCCAGCCATGCAGATCTACACTGTAAATTCCCTCCTCTGTACACCCCACAATTGCCTACATCTAAGTTAAATGTCCACTTTTTCTGGTAGGAGACTTGTGAGCTGTGTGAAGGTGAAGTGTCTGGAATCTGATAGCCAGTGGCTTAATAGACTGGCTGAAATCAAGATGGACCCTAACAGCTAGCAAGCTGTGGAAAGGGACACAGTCAGAGAGGCAGGGAGCTGATCAACCAGGTAAGGCAGGCTTGATCCTGGTCACAAGGCGCCTGGGGATGACCAGTGAGACTGATTTTCTAGCAAGAACTGAGTGTATTTGTGCCTTTTTCTTCTTGTCAACTCATTTCTTTCCTTCTTTGCAGAAGGAAAAGGACCCTGTAAGCCTTGTAGGGCCCTAAATTATTAAACCAGAATATCAGGAGAGATCTTGACTCCATGCACCCAGAAGCTTTCGTGATACTATAAATTTAACTCCAAGCTATTTCATGAGGGATGATCAGGGTCGCTAAGCTTGTGTGTGATTTGCTTCATCAAAATCTAATATTTATAAGCCCCAATCTATTCCCAGAGCAGAGGCAAAGATGTCTCATCACAGAGCTTGAATTTGCATTACAAACAATTTGTGCACGTGATTTATGGACTCATTGGAATTTTTACTGTAACCTACTATGTATGTGCACCCTACCTAAACTAGTGGTGTTTGTAAACTTTAGTTTTAATTCCATCAGTTAATAAAATTTGAAAACATGCAGAACAATTAGATTTAAGAATTATCTATGAAAAGACTGGCATAACAGTGCCTTCCAAGCAGGAGTCTAAATGTAGTAGTATATCACCTGTGAGCTTTCACTATAAAAAGTATTTTGAAGCTGTGTGTCACACATATCCCATTTTTAAAGATGTTTAATAATAAGCAAATGTATAATTTTTAAATGTTTGTCTATCACTAGAATCATTCCAGTTTCATATTTCTTTTTTTTTTTTTTGGCTGGGAAATAATTCAGCCTCACTTGAAAAAAATCTGGTGTATAATGATGCTAACATTTAAAAGGAAGGAAATCATGGTTTTTTTTTCATCAGAAGTAGTGTGAATAGTGAGCAGCTGTTTGGTGTATAAAAGAGAAAAAGGAATTTCTTTATTATTTGAAATTGCTTCTGAAATATTGTGTGTGACATTCAGTGAGAACAATTGTCCATTTTAATAATTCTGTAATATAATAAAATACTTGTACTTTATTCATGTGTAAGTTTTGTAGCAATGAGAAACAACTCATTCTTTCAAATGCATGATTTAATTTTGTACTTAATGATCATATTCTGAAAACTATATAAATTACTAACGATGTATACAATCCAATCTAGTTCTTTACTTGCTACTATGATTACCAACTGTGATATTATATTTAATATATTGGATTAAAAGAACCCTGCAATGATCAATGGGATGTCCTAACACCGATTTGAGTTTCTTAGGGATGGACAGAGATCAAGACATTTTCATCAATTTTAAGTTACCATTATTTTTTCTATTTTATTAAGGGAGTGAAGTTAATAGAGCCAAATTATCTTTGCTTGGTATTAATGCCTGCATTAGAAACAAATTTTTGTTTGATAATGATGAAAAATGTAAAGAAGCATTTCTATGGAAATAAACATAGTTCTACCAATGTTTTGAGCAGGAGTATGTGGTTTCCAGAGACAAAAGGTAGAGGACCTCTTAATCTGGGGGAATTGTATGTATATACAGTCCATGCATATGAAACAGATTCTAAGTATTTTAATAAAGCTAGAGTCAATTCCTCAGGATAGCCTCCTTTATGTCCTTAAAGTGGACTGGATATTACTCCCATATGATGTTTTAGAAGTCTGCATTTCCTGTGTTGTAATTTCTAGGGCACTACATTGTGCTAGCTCGATTAATCATATTCCACCAGACTACAAGCTCCTCGAGGGCAGGGATGGAGTCATCTTTCCAGGGTATCTCTAGTAGCAAAACATAAGGACTTGCCAAATATTTATGGAATAAATGGTAAATGAATAATAAACACATTTGGTGATAAGCTCCTGGTGTATGAGGTGAGATGCTAATTTTCATAAGGGACTTTGGTCAGAGTTCTTACAAGAGGATGGTTTAAGTGATTTAATAACAGATTTTAGGGTTCAAATCAATCATATTTTCAACAACATATTTTCTTTACCAAGCGCACACAATGCTTCTGTGAGTCTCATACATAATTTTTTCCTTTTAAAGAGTAAGTGGTGTCATAGAACTCAGTTGTCTTAAGATGTTTGTTGAGTATGTATTATGTGGAAGCACGCAATTTGCAGGAAACTAAGAAATTCAAGTATTTAAGGAACGTGTGTAGACAGCACACCATTGTGTTAGGAAGAAGGGGTAGGGATATGTAGAGAGAGCACCTTCTCCAAAGAGATGCTGACAACGTTCACATACAGTCATAATTGCTGTGTGCGTATATGCCGTCTCGTACTGCGGTAGGAGGGTGGAGCCCTGTTCCCTGCTGGAAAACAGAAAAAGTTATCTCCTAACACTTTTATCAGGGAACATTTCAAAACGCACAGGGAAACCTTAGATAATAGACTGCATATGCCGTGTATATAAAGGCTATGTTTTCCACATATTTTTATTCCTAAAAAGCACTTAAAATGGTGACTTGCATAACAATGACTCTCAAGAATTAATTGTGGAATGAATGAATAAATGAGGAATATGCATTACTGATGAAGGCTGAAAATCCTCATTCTAATTCCTGGGAAAACAAGTATGGTGCCCATGTAGTCATTCGATGTAGAGCTAAATACTTTTTCGTCGTTAATGGTAACAGCAACCTTTCATCGAACATCAACAATGTAAACTAAAATTTTAATATGCATTTTCCTAACCTTCAGGACAGGGGTTACTTCCATGTGTAGATGAGGAAACCGAGGCTCTAGGAAGTTAAATAGCTTGTCCAAGTTGACACTCTTGTAAGTGGTAGAATCTGGCTTTGAACTTGGGCCATTCTGATCCAAACCTTGAGCTTGCTCTTGTGTATCACACTACAAAAATGGCTAGAATGATTCCTCTGTGAAAAGTGAAGGCGGGGCCCTTTGTTGCATAGACTTGAGTTTTCTAATATTCATGTTTAATGAAGGCACACCTCTTCCAGTTTTGCTTAGTAAGGGAATCCATGACCTAGGCTTTGCTATAGGAGGATACGCAAGTTTAACATACCGTTCAAATTTGCTTTTCCAAAGCCCTCAAAATCTGCAACACAAATTCCAGCCTATGTCAACTCATTTTCTGAGAAGATCATCATAAAAAGTATCAATTTGTGGAAAAATATTAATTTGCATTTTTAAGTGACTTAAATATGCCCTTTTTCTTTGGCTAACATGGCTATGGCATTATGAGCATGAAGTTTATTTTTAGCGCAGTAACCCTTGAAGACCATATATTTCTTTCCTTCTGATCCCAATTCGGTCAGACTTCCTTCACCCTGTTGTACAGTGAAATTCACTGCAGGCTGCAGAGGTAGCAGAATCCTAAATTTGTAAAGCTATATACAAAGCAAAAGCTTTTGGTGGATAATTTAAGTTTTACATTCTGCGTAGACAACCGAAAAGATGCGTTGTGAAATATAATGTAATTTCTTCATTACTAGAGGCAGATCAAAAGACCTCTGATTCTAAGAGGTGGTTATTTCAAGATCCTGCTGTCAATTTCTTGTTCACACACAGCAACTGGTGGCAACTAAAAATAATCAGCTCTGCCACCAGCTAAGAATCTGGTCACATTTGGCTCATGGACAATGTGCACAAGTAAGATTTAGGATCCTTCCTCAGTCGCTTCCCTCCAGCCCACTCATCAGCTAGTTTGCTGCCGTTTGAAAGCTATTGAAAAGCCATTAACAGGCAGGACCCGGAGCGCCGCACTGCAGCACACCTCCGTGCCGGCAGAATGTGTCTGCACGTGAGCACCAATTAGAGCGGACTATTCCCGGGATTGTGGCACCAGAAGCCGTGTCAATCAAGGGTGCTACAATAGCACGTGCAGCAGTGGTAGCTTCAGACCCACGGAGAGCTTATCTTAACTCCAGCTGCTGAATGAGAATGAGTTTGAAGCTTTTTGCAGGATCATGGAACAGAGTCTCGGTTCAATAATGCATCCTGAGGTAAACTGTTACCTGAGTAAGGGCTCTAAATAATGCATTTCCTGGGGACAACAGTTGTAGCAGAAGAGAATGCTGGAACCCGTAGCAAGATTTCTGTCTGAGATGGAAAGATGTCTCACTATCATTTTATCAAGTGCTGTAAGTAAGCTTGAAATTTTGCTCATATGGTTGTCTTCTTGAAATGTTATTTTATGCAGATTTCAAAATTAAGGCAGGTCTTCTGGGGTGCCACATCCAGATGAGTGACATAGAATGGTGACTTTGAAAGATGTTTTACATGCTAAATGTATTTCCTCTTAATTTCAGGTTCTGAAATAATTCCATTGTGATCCAAATGCTGATTGTATAGAAATGTTCAAAACTTCAGCTTTTTAAGGAAAAGATGCATACACACAGCAATTAAAAAAAGCCACCCATAAAAAGGAAATGTATAAGGATATTTCTGGGTATCAGTACCTATTAATAAAACATTTGCATCAAAATTTAGTTCATTAATATATGGCTGAGGCCATTTAGTCGATCTTTTGCTATCAAATTTTACTGCTTCAGGCTACATTCAGTGCTCAAGTTGTAAGCTTGATCCTTAGGATTACCCTTGACTGTAAACTTTTGTCCTTGCATCCTTCACCTTGCAGTGCTCAGGGACTTTAGTGACACCAGTGCCAGATGCTCTACACTAATGCATATGCGGTGAAAAATAGTTTATCATTGGCTTTTCTGATGGGTCCATCAAGGGTTTCTTTAACGCCTGAATTATTAGCAGAATTTTCCAAGCTAGATAAAAGCTGCATCTAAACCTTCTCTGGATGGTAATAAAGAACAAGGAGACATATATATAGCAAAAATGGCTTGCTAGATATACATTTTTTTTCTCCTGTGGCACTTCTGAAAACTTCTGTCCATTTATGTCTTTGTCTTAAAGTGACAGATGACATTCATAGAAAATGGTTTCCTCTTAGGATGAGGGTTTTGTTGGCAAAGGACATCACATGTTACATTTGATGGAACACGTTTTTGGATGAATCTTGAGTTTTGCATTAACGGACACTGAAAAAATAATGATAATTAAGAAGGAGAAAATCTTTACCTTTCTCTTGTCTCTGGTGGGGAATGTATAAAGGAATTAAAACTCCGTGATTAATGAAGATAAAAATGCCTTACTCTTCAGCATACCCCAAAGAGACATGCTTTTGGCTTGCAGGACAATTTTAACTCCAAAACCAATTCATTGATCAGCTTGTAAGTTTGAAAAGCAGCTCGTTAATCAATAGAAATGGGGGACATGCAGCATATTTAGGAATTACGAGAATAGTCTTTTGTTTTAACCCCTGAAATCCTGAACTTATTATCCTGGATAAATATGCCTAGGGAGCACTCTTGGCTGGTTTTTATATTGCCCCTCATGTTTTGCTGCACTGGCAGAATGTCAGCATTTCTCCAGTCTGTGCCTCTGCAGAGGAAATTCCTGAAGCCCTCTGCACCATTTCTACAGGGAACCTGGGTGCTCATGAGGCGGAGTGGACACACCTGGGCGGCAGCCATGGAGCAGGCAGAAAAGCACCAAAGGACAGAGTGACATGGACTTGGGAGGTTCAGGGAGCAGTTGGTCACTTAATATAACATGAGGCTGCCCTTCCTTGCCTTACATTACTTTTGTTTCAGCTGAATTATTTGAGTTTAGAATTCCAGAAAATTCAAAGAAGTGATGATGTGTGATCAATGGAGCCATTTGAGATAATTCTTACAATCCAGATGAAATCTAAAATTAATGAATAGCGAAATGTTCCAAATACCTGGAAAAAATGTTCTTGATGAATTTATCAAAGTAATTACCAACTCGTTACCAAAGACCTGACTGTGCTCTAAGCTCTATGTTTGGCAATATCTATAAAATGGAAAAGAAGCATGAATATTGTCAAATGCTAACTCCTCTGGTGGAATGGTACAATATGTTAAAGGAGTTCAGAATTATGTTTCATTGTGTGCCACTTGTCAAGGAACATTTCATAGTCTTGAGCTGGATCTTGAAGGATGAGCAGAATATAGAAGGAAAAGTGAGGGCATTTACAGAATCAGAAGAATTTATTGATAAGGATCATAATCCACAGTTTTATCCTTGTTCTTGGTGCATAAGATGTTCCCATACTGTGTTTCCTTGTCCCTTATATTGGGTGACCTATTGGCAAGGTTAATTGGCCCACGTTCTTCACTTCCATTCCTTCCTCGAGTGAGCTCTTTTTCCTCCACATGCCTGTCTCTTCATTCTGACCCTGGTTTATCACTTCACCACATCCACTTCCAGGCCAGGCAGCCATGCAGGAAGTGGTCAGATTCCAGGGCAGGAGCAAGAGCTTCTGGAAAGATGCAACCACAGAATCATGAGTGATCCTATAAAGGAAGCCTTATAGCAGGATGTTGGGAGATCAATAAGGAATGCTTCCGAAGAACTTTTAATCATCTAGGACAATATCCATTATGTAATGTTAAAACATGTATATACTGAAAGGTCTAAACTCAAATTCCAACAGTAGTTAACTCTGGCTTATGGTATTATAATAACTCGTTATGATTATAACTAATATAATTATAATGTAAGTAATTATATATAAATATAAGTATTTATATGTTAATTAATTGTGAATAATTAAATATATAATGTGTCTATAACTAATTATACTTATGGAATTATGAGTTACTTTTGTAAACTATCCTATATTTTCAAAATTGTGTACGATGGGCGTGTTTTACTTTTACATCAGGATATCAAAACTTTAAGACAGTGTAAGAGAGAATATTCAGAGAAAGAAAGGGCTCAGACCCAGATCACCACCCACATTCCTTTCTGACTCTGTGGAAACTGGCCTAATTCTGCATGTTCCACGTATGTTATATAGAAATGTTAAAAACTAGAGTATAAAAAATTATTGTGGAAGCAAGATGTAGCAGGAAAGTTTAGGAATGCCACAACAAAAAGTGCCGATGCTTCCTGTATCTCTGGCCAAGAAGTACCTTGGATGGGTCTTTGGTGAAATTCTGTCTCTGAGTTGTGCCTGGTGAGCGTGACATGTGAGCTTGGTGAGATGCCTCTGCAGAGGTGCAAGCAGAAATGAGAACTGGAACCCATGGGAGTCACGGGCTCACAGTTTTAGTGCCACATGAAACCTTGGAACTATACTTCTCATTTACTCTCGACAAACTGGAGCAGAAGCTTGAGGGCTGCCCTATTCAGTTCCCTCATGTGCCTTGAGAATCAAAGCGTTGCCACACCTATGCCTGGCCTATATGTCCCCTAGTTCAAATCTTACCTAAATGTATGGGCAGCACTGTTTGCAGTGGGAGGAAGGTTAAAGTTATTTAAAATGAGTATTCTCAAGAACTGCTAACTAAGGATGAATTATACCAGAAAGGCTGCTATTTTGCATATTAAACAAATTTTACAATACTGACAACACTTTCTTTTTTTCTTGTCACTCATTCTCATAAATGCTACTTCCACTAAAATGCCTTCCCTGATCTTTTGCCGAATGTACCTGATGTTGACTTTTTTAAAACCTCCACTGCAGGGGCCACCCCATGGTGTAGTTGTTATGTGGGTGGCTCCACTTCAGTGCCCCAGCTTCCAAGTTTCAGATCCTGGGTGTGGACCTATGCACTGCTCATCAAGCCATACTGTGGTGGCGTCCCATATGCAAAATGGAGGAAGATTGCCACAGATGTTAGCTCAGCGACAATCTTCCTTAAGCAAAGAGAGGAGGCTTGGCAACAGATATTAGGGCCAGGGCCAATAGCTCGGGGTCAATATTCCTCTCCAAAAAAAACAAAAACAAAGAAAAAACCTACACTGCAACAGTTCTACCACCTCATTGAAACAGCACATGTTGGTCCAATGATTGCCTCCCTCTCCCTTAGCCCCACTTTTTGCCCAGTCCAGATGCGTGGTCCATCATTGAAGCCATTCCACTCCATGTCCTTATCTCCCAGTGTTGCACACAAGTGACAAACGCCAACCCAGGTTGAACCCAGTGTTCCAACTTGTCTGGCCTTATGCCAAAGCAAAGTTGGAGGATCATTGAAGGAGGATGTAAGAGCAAAAGCAGACTATTTTCGTTTTAATTTCAGACAGGCAATATTCTCCCACGCTGTTACATGTCTTCCCAGTAGGCATGATGATTACTCGTACCCAGGGACCCCTTAAATCTCACACCCTAAGAAAATAGAAACCGTCAGATGTAACTCCTGCATCTTCCCACCGTTAAGTCTATGAAGGTGCTGGCATGTGTATTCCTCTTTGCCCTCTCTGTTCTGTAATTGTGAATTGTTCTTCCACGTATCCAAAGCCAATGTGCTCTGGACTCCATCCCCTCTTGTCTCCTTCCTTCGGTTATCCCCTTCTCTCCTGCACCATCTATCCCTTCTCCACTGCACCATTTCCATCATGGACTAATAGACCCATTCAGACAATCAAACAGTCCCCTTGACCTCATGTTCCTTTGTGGCCACCACCCCATTTCTTTGTTTTCACAGTCACACCTTGGAAAAATTGCCTGTACACATGATCTCTGAGCCTCCTCTCCTTTTTTACTTTTCAAATTGCTCCATTCACCACTCCACTGAATCGACTTTAGTTAAACCACCTTCACGTGGCAAAATCCAATGGGCGCTGGTCCTTCCTCATGTTAGTTAATTTCTCACGACTTCTACCTCTTCTTTCACAATTCTTGGGATTTTTCACCTATTTTGCTGGTGACTTTTCCTCTACCTCATCCCCAGCTTTCTCTCCTTCTCAGAGCTTGGTGCTGACACTTTGCAGAATCCCTGGTTGACCTCATCCATTCCTGTAGCTTTAAACATCATCTATATTTTCCCAAATATGTGCCATTAACTTAGATTTTTTTTTTTCTTTTTGCAGAGAAAGGTTTGCCGTCAGCTAACATCTGTTGCCAATCTTTTTTCTGCTTCCCCAAAACCCCAGTACATAGTTGTTTATCCCAGTTGTAAGTCATTCTAGTTCTTCTATGTGAGATGCCACCACACCATGTCTACTGACAGATGAGTGGTGTGGTTCAGCGACTGGCGAGTGCCGAATTTAACCACTAGGCCATCATGGCTGTCTCTCAGATGTCCTTTTTTCTCCTTTAATAACAAGGATATCTTTTCTGGACAATAAATATATATCTAAGTATTCTTTTTTGATAACTAAGTGATAGTCCATAGCATTTATTAAACCATTTACTTATAAACTCTTCCCTTTTTGATAGGCATTAACACATTATATTTTAGTATTTTGGCTTGTATTATTAGAGTACTGATTAACCAAAGCAGTATTGCTGAATCAAATGGCATGTGCAGTTTTAAGTGTTGTAGAAACTGCCAGATTTCTTTCCAGCTGTTGCACTTTAGATTCCTGCCGCTAGCACAGAATGCGTATCCCAGCATCTTTGCCAGCCTGGGATGCTCTCTGTCTTCAAGTGTATTCAGCTCCATGGTTGAAATACAGTTTCTCACAAGGCTCTAATTTTATTTTACTCACAATTAAGGAGTTTTCCCCATTTTTTGGTAGCCCTATTTCTTTATATCTGTTCTCATTTTTGTATTGAATTGCTTATCTTTTTTCTTACCAATTTTATGTAATCTTTCATATTAGGAAATATTAATGTTTCTCTGTATATGTGCTGAAGATAGCTTTCCTATTTTTTCTTTCGTCTTTGTTTTGGGTGTGTGTTGGCATCTAATTTTCCAATAATTGCATAGAAATGCTATCTTTTCTTTTGTGGATTTTGTTTTCATTTATTGTTTTGGGTTGTCTATTATTCCTCAAGCTAAATGATTAGTCCTCAACATCTTAATCTAAGCTTTTATTTTTACATTTTAAATTCTAACCCTTGTAAAATTAGGGTGGGTGCATGATGTGAGATGAAAGTAACTTTTCCCCCTTCTATTTCTACATGTACCACATCCACCAAATTGATAGTCCGTTTTGGCAACATTTTAAATTCTAAAAAGTGCTTGCACCTATTTCTGGTTTCTGTTAAGTTGCACTGATCTATTTGTCTTGTTCATGGCCATATTGCTTTAGTTACTGTGGCTTTACAGTAACTTTAATAGATGATAAAGTGAGTCCCTTCCGATTATCTTTTTTCATACTTTTCTTAGATATTCTCAAATAATTATGTTTGTATTTAGTACTAAAACTGTTCAAGTAATCTTAAATGACAAAAAAAAAATCCCAATCAAGTTTTTAAGAAAAAAATTTACCCAGCAATTTAAATTTAATAATATGTTATACTAAGATCCATTGATCAATAATATCTATGATTCTACAACATAAATTAATTTCGATACATAGCACAAGTATTTCAAACTGATATTTATCTTTATAACAGTATACTTATACGAATAAGAATTATAAGAATATTTTAATATTTTATCAACTATTTTATTGAATATTATTAAAATAAAAGAAAAACTAAGTAAAGCTCTCATACTAGTGATAAATCCAGGACTCATAAGCCTAACACAATTAAGAAAAAGATAGAAATCATTAAATGGGCTGCTAAAGATAAATCTTTAATGTCAGTTATCTATATCATATCTAAATCCAAATCTAATCTATACCTCTCTCTTTCTCTATGTACCTATATATCTCTATTTTCTATCTATCCATGTATCATCTATCTTTTATATCTGTATCTATCATTCCTGTGTCATCAGTTCTAAAGTGAATAAACAGACTTGAAGAATATACATAAAATGATAAAATTATTATAGTATATGTCATTACATCTGTAGGACTCCACACCCATGTCTTTACTTGGCATCTGTTATTACAATGTGTTACCTTCTCTTTCTGTAGCTTGTTTGATGAATGAAAGGGTGATCTTTATGCTTTCAATGGTGGGCTCACTTTAGGGACCTAACCATTCCATGGTAACTTAACTGAGCTGGATGCTTTAGGTTGATTTCATTCTCTTCTGTTATTTCCTTGAAACATAAAACTCTCTTTTTTGTTTCCCATTTATCTCAAAATATTTGCCCAGTTTGATTCAGTGACCATCTCTAACTTAAGTCTCCCCCTGTTTGCTTTTCTGCAAAAGTGTCCTTGTAACTCTGACTCATTCTGCCCTTCTCGGTTCCTTGCTTGGTCTTTCCACTGACACTGTTGTTTTCAACCCTCACGTCAGACATTATGCTATGCACTCAATTTATATTTATAAATAGATTTCTTTTCAGCAAGAAATTCACAATCTAGAGGGGAGATTGGAAAGTGAATAAACACTTTCGAGACATTTCTGTAAGTCAGTCTCATGAGAGAAGACAGAGAAAGGCACCAGTTCTACCGGGGGGAAGGTGTGCGAGGATCGGGGCCAAACTTCTCGGCTGAGTGAGAAGGCATTTAAAGATGATGAGGCATTTACTGATGACTAGCAGGGGAGGGGCCTGGGGCGAGGAGGGGCCCTGTATAAAACAGGGCATTGTGAGTGCGTGGTCCATTCAAAAGACAAAGAAAAGGAGTTGCATGTGGTGCAGAAAGGAGAGCAATGTGCAATATTTGGACATGTGTGATGAGTTTTTCTGTTATTCATCATGCGAGGGCGTCCACTGAGTGATGTTCAAGAGTGAGGGATATGATCGTATTTGTGTTTTTGACTGTCCCTCTGGCAGCCATGTAGAGGAAGGGTTAAAGGAGAGATTGGAAAGGGGAGCAGACAATCCAATAGCCTAGATGACAGCTTAAATCAGGATCATGGCAATGGGGATCATGAGGTGTCATCTGGTATAAGAGGTATTTAGTATAAGATAGAATTAATAGAACTTACTGTTTTATTAGTGGAAAATTCTGTGCTTTGCTTTCTTTTTTATATATATGTCCTATTTATGTTAATTATTTCATCTTCAGCATCTTTGTGGATGGATTCCAGGAAAATATACCTGGTCCTGCTTTTGTCTGGATCTCTAGGTACACAAGATCAAACCCCAACAGACCACTATACCCTATCAGCACTTCAAACTCAGAACGTCCACACTGAATCTATGTTCTTCGTTCCTAAACTTGAATGTCCAGATCATGAAGGGCCTGTATGCTGTGTAATCATGTTTACACTTTTCCTGAGAGAGACTGGAATCCATAAAGATCCTTTAAGTGTAAGAGTGGATGGCAAAGATTTGCGTTAGTAAGATCAAGTATGGAGAACAAGAGGAGGGGAGTGGCAGTGGAGTGTGGAAGCCAGCTGGCTGACTCTTGTGACAATCCACACCTGGGTGGAGGGGAGTCCCTATGAGTGAGTGACCTGAGAATGGAGAAAAGTGTATGAATTTGAAGAAAGTTGAGTACCAGGAACCTTAGGCCTTAGGACCGATTTCGTAGTTGTGGAGGATGAAAGAAAGGGAATTTTCAACACTGGCCCTTAGATTTTTGTTTGAGACAACTGTGTGTGTGGCTTCTGATGTGAACCAAAGGAGGAAGGACAGGCTTGGATATGTGAAGTTCCAGGACATCCAAGGAGAGCTGCCCAGTGTGTACTTGTACATACAGATCTGAAGCGCAGGCAAGAGATCTCTATTTAAGATAGACATTGGTCATCAGCATATTGATTTCATTTAAGCTGTGATATGGGAGGAAATAGCCAGCAAGGAAATAGATGGCTCAGGTCAGAAACTTCTGAAAAGCAGACAGAGGAAGAGGAGTTCATAAAGGTATTAAGAGATCTTCAGTCAAGAACATAAGCATCACAGTGTTAGGAGGCAGGGTCTGCTACACAACCTGGCGCAATGTGACAAGATGAGGGTACACGTTTGAGGAGGATCCACTGGGACAATGGACAGGAGTCCTTTGGTTGTGTGGACACTGGGCAGTGTCAACGGGGAGGTGGGAGAGCAATCCAAACTGCAGTGACCTGGCCATCGTTGCAAGGGAATCACAAGTACGGAGCACTTACAAGCTTTGGCTTCTAAAAGGAAAAGAGGATAAAGGTGAATTTGTGGACAGATGTGGTTCTCAAAAAAGTTTTTTTCTTAAGATAGGAAACACTTGAATAGTTTTTAATACACTGTATCTACTTCCTCATCTTTGAACTCAAACCCATCTTTGTCTTCATACTTGCTTTCATTAACGGCTATGTATTGGGACCCTTTTTTGTTTTAAATCTTTGAGCATCGTTCAGTCTCTTGAGAAATTAAAATAATGATAACAACAAGGATAATAATGCTGATAACAATGCAGATTTAGAAGAGCTTTGACATAAAGGAAACTTTGATTTTCACCAATCTTCATAAATAAATTCATGCTAGGATAGAACCTATAATATCAAGTTTTAAGAGTGATTGTTATATGAGAATGACCCTTTTGTGCCATGCTTTGAAAGTATGTTTTCCTTTCTGAAGAGAAGACATCGTATTACTGCAGAGTCCATTTAAACGATTCTTAAACTCTTGAGCTTAAACTGACTTACATCTTCAGAAAACTAAGCGTCATTGTAGACAGTTCCATAAATATGTCATCTCTACAGATAGTTTAGTTAAAAAAGCCAATTAGGAGCTACTCTGCACTTGAAAGTAGATGGTAAAATGGAAAGGGAGATTATGACGTTGCGTGACTCGATGGTGCACTCTGAGCACTGACTCTGTTTTGTTTAGTTCATTTAGAAAAGTCGTTTGCTCATAGGAAGTGGTTGAGAGAAGAGTAAATAAAAGGCAGAGAGCTTCAGGGTCTTCTGAATATGGAAAGATGAAAGAGGCTTGAATTATTTATTATCTAGAAATGAGGAGTGACGGGACAGACAGATGCAAATTAATGAATGGTTTCGTGAAAATCAACTGGCTGCTCTTCTTCATTCAGGCTCTTAGAAGAAAAAGAGGAAGTCACTCACCCAAGTGGGCTGATAACAAGCGTGAGATTGACGTAGGATGTGCCTCTTTGTTCCTCGTGGTTTAAGAATATGAAAGTCGCTTCTGGGGAGTATCATTGAGGGGAGAAAACCATTCGAAGGTTGAATCATTTCCTAAATGTCTAGTTCATTATTCTTTACTCTGAACAACTTTACCTATTAGATTAGCTTTGGGGACTGACTTTATACCCTTCCCGCAGGGCACTCAGAAATAGAATCAGGGCAGGCCCACAGGTTGCTTCATATTCTTATGGGATCCTAGACAAGTCTTACTTCTCCCTTTTCATCTCGCCAGTGATCCATAAAGCATGTCCCCAGGGATGTACCAGCAAACTCAGTTTAGGATACACCCAGCAAAGCGTGGTGTGGCATGCTCTGCTGGTATGAACTATGATTACAAATGTAGCCAGTGTGGGTAATGGAGGCAGCACATACCATCCACAACCGTTTAGGAAGCCTTAACTGTTACTGATGGGACCACTTGGGCCCATCCTAGTGTGTCTCAACTATTTTCTAGTTTTTTTTCATCTTTGGTAAATCGCCGAACTTTTCTAGGGCTTGTTACTTGACGTCCTCATTTGAAAAATGTAGCTGATAATCTCATCCTTATTCACTTCACAGGTGTTACAGGTGTTTCTGTGAAAGTCAATCGATTCGTTAACAATCCCTCCCTTCATCCATCATCCATCCATCCATCCATCCATCCATCTCTGCAGTCAACGCTGGCTCTTTCCTGTATCCCTCCCTTACGGTGAGGGCTCATTGTGCCAGATCTAGGCAGGCAAAGAATGACTGCTCATACAACAAACCTGGTTTAGTGTTAAAACCAAACTTACATTAATAATATTGGGCACATGTTAATGACACAACAATATTTGATAAATGAAAGAGTCATCAATAATAATCAGTTCACATAATGACTGTCATTAATATTCTTTAATGAAATCATGTTTCAATAGTTTTTCTTTTTCCGGTATCTACGACAATTTTCTTATTGAAAATGACCTCTAAACCATGTATACTTCAATTTGTGCCCCATTTCCTTCTATCCTTTAGAGGCCCCAATGTGTTTCTCCACATTCAGAGATCTCCATCTTGCCTCCCCTGCCTCAGGTCTCCTTACACCACCTCCCCATCAACCCTCCCATGGAATATGGAGCGCTATCTCATTTACCTACAAGAATTCTGGGGAAAAGCCTCCAGCAACAGTTCTCCCCAGCTGTTACTCTGCAGCACAAACACACCGGGTTATGAAAGACAGATCAACAGGGATGAGGTCCCAGGGAAGATGGTAGATCAGGAGGCGAGGAGGATCGTGAGCAAGGGATATGGCCAAACGTGACAGTAGAGCTCAGCACTTCCCGTCTCACCGTGTGTACTCTATACGTCCTTGCAGGCCCGCTCTTGACCTAGGCCAGCAGCAGGAAGCTGGAGCCACAGAGAAAGCACACTCAGTGGCTGGTTTCCTGGCTCAGACTGAACAGAGCGTGAGAAGCCCTTCCACAGGGCACAGGGAGGTGAGGATTCAAGCGTGAGGCAGGAAGCCCTTCTTAGGGGTGTTTTCAAGGTCAAGTATTTACTCCCAGCCTCGCCGCAGCTCTGCCAAAGACGCAAGCTGACTGTAGGTGACCCATCTACCAGGACTCCAATTTTCCTGAATCCCGAGTTTGTGATCCCAAGTCTGCATGAGGAGAAAGTGGTGTCTCCATGAAAGGAAAGAAGAAAATTAGAACAAGGAAGGGCTTTTTCTGTTTGTTTGTTTTATTTTAGTTTGATTTTGGTGGCACATGATTCCCTGACTGTATTTAGGTTTTATCATCCATGCTTATCGGAGTGTTTAGCACTCTCGCCTTTCTGTGTTACTGAATTAATTTTGAGCACGTGTCCAACGATTTCAGAGGCACACAGATAAGCCATATAAGCCCATTTTATATTTGGAAAAACATTTTTGTTCATTTGTGATTCAAAACCAGCCAAGAAAGTGTCCTATTAAAGGGGAATATTAAAAGTTATGAAAATAAAATCTACTATACATCAAAGCGAGTCCTCATGCCTTCCTTTAATTGATGATTAACCAATTAATGTCACTCTATAGCATTTATAAATTAGCATTAGCATTATCTTGTTAAAATGTTCTGTGACTGGTATAGTCTGTCAAACGGGGACAATATTGGTTATTTTGATATGGTTTAGACATAAGCAAATGCACTCCTTTCAAAATCACGTTATAGATTTTCCTCATTTTTTCATAAAGTTTTAAAATATATACTAATTAGTCAGGGTCAGACTTGTTTCTTACCTCCATAAACCTACGGTTTAAAGAAATTATACGCTGCTGATATCTGTAAAGTATTCTAATTTCTTGCTGGATGGTTCCTACTTGGTGCACTGCCAGTTAACACCGTGAATACACATACTGCTGCATATCAATTAATTAACTGATGGATAGTAATCATAGCTATACACACACATCTGTTTGTCTTTCTTCCCAAGTCTGGGTCGTGTCCTCTTTTTACTAAGGGTGCCTCCTTTACTCCAGTCACCGCAGTTTAAAAGTTCAGAGGCACTTCACACTTTGCTTTCGGCCTCCGCTCTCTTCCCTGTAACACACCTGGAGTCAATCACTCCCTCTGATGCCCCGCTCCCGTTCAGACCTTCATAAGCTTAGGCCTGAACTAGTGGGTAGCATCTTGACGGTGCTCCCTCCTGTGTGGCTTCCATCCAGGCTACTAGAGAAGCCACCAGATTTTCCAGAGTCCACTATTTTGATTGTAATGCTGTTTACAAATCTTTGGTGGCTCCCTGCGGCAGACCGAAAAATGGTAAAACTATTTTCACTCCCTCAGAAATATTCTGACTCCGTTCTTGTTTTAGTTTCATTTCTAACTTTTTACCTTTAGGTATCCTTCTGTCAAACTGAACTTAAATACTCCCAATTTTTCTGTGATTGCTGCAATTCTTCTTTTTTTTTCTCAATTTAAAATTGAGAAATGTTTTCTTATCTTTGAATTTCAAAATTTTACCTGTTATCAAATTTCAGGTCAAATGCCATGAAATCATACTTAACCTTCTCCAAGTACTAAATTCCTCTTCTGAGTTAACTTAGCGCTTTATCTATTCATCTCCTTTGGAGCTAGATATATTTAGGTGACTATCCTCTCCTTCTTTTTTTAAAGATTGGCACCTGCACTAACATCTGTTGCCAATCTATTTTTTTCTCCTTCTTCTCCCCAAAGCCCCCCAGTACATAGTCATGTATTCTAGTCGTGAGGGCCTCTGGTTGTGCTATGTGGGACACTGCCTCAGCATGGCCTGATGAGTGGTGCTATGTCTGGGCCAGGAAATGCTGGGCCACAGAAGCAGAGCGTGCAAACTTAACCACTCGGCCACGGGCTGTCCCCATGACTATTCTCTTTATCTTAGTTAGTAAACAATATGAGTGCAGAGGAATGAATGGTTAAACTTGTAACCATCAAATGTATAATACTAAACTTTGCACATAGAAAGTTCTTAATAATACATTTGAATGAGTGAATGAATGAATCACTGAGTCCTTGAACATGGCAGCCCCCTTGATGTGCTCTGTAGGTGCACCTATGAGCAGAACTTGAGCTGGTCCCTCCCTTCGTGGGGTGTATGGTCTATGGGGAGGAGAGAAGGAAAGGACGTTGACTAAAGTATCCCTTTAATCATGAGAACATAATTTCACAATGGGAAACACTTTTGCATCAATTTGTCGGGCATATTCATATGGAAAAATTAAAATTCAAGAATTAGAATCATTAGGCTCTAATGGCATAAGAAGGGTTAAACTGAACTTTCATGCTCTAGGAATATGCTTTCTGGATCTGTCGTGTTAGCACTCTCTGGGAATCGTCAGTGTGGCATGTGCCGTGTGAGAAAGCACGGAATACTGAGTTTCATTGTGCCTCAACTTTTTCTTGTGTATATGAATTCTCAACTATATGGTTATATCTTTGTGACTGGGGACTTTAACTTTTACCTTTTTTATTTTTGTGTTTTGCTGAGGAAGATTGTCCCTGAGCTAACATCTGTGCCAATCTTCCTCTATTTTGTATGTGGGTCACTGCCACAGCCTGGCCAGCAACAAGTAGTGTAGGTCTGTACCCAGGAACTGAAGCTAGGCCTCTGAAGCAGAGCACACTGAACTTAACCACTAAGCCATGGAGCCAGCCCCCTAACTTCTACCTTTTTATGTCTTAGTTCCTAGCCGTGTGGATAGAAGGCATTCAATGAATACTTTGTTTACTGAGAATTGACTGATTAGAGGGAATTTTTGGTCTCCATCTTAAGCACAGCACATATGGAACACATACCATGAAGCTTTCTGAAATTTGGAAATGTCTTATTTTAAAATAAATAATATGTAATAAATAGTCAGTGAAATGTAAAAGTTTAAACCTTTCTTCTACTTGTGGAACTCAGCTATATGTTCACGGCAGAAGAGAAATAAAGTAGATGTGCTAAAGGGATGTATCCTTTATCAGAAAAAAAGAAAAGATTACCATGGACTTGTAGGTTATATGAGTCACTTGGTTGCCATTGACAGAAAATCAGCTCATAATGGTTATTGGCTTTCATATCTGGAAAATGGCCCTCATACCTTGAAAGTCTACTTTCCATTGACTTCAGGTACTGCTGGATCTGGGCTCTGGGGATTTTAACTGGATATTATTTTCACTGTCTCTGTCTCTCTGTCACTGTTTCTGCCTCTCTCTCATCTCAGAAGATATGAGCCTTGATAGCACATGCCTACATCCCAGTGGATTGATATTAAAACAACAAGACAGGGTCTATTTTTTTCTCCCTACGTCCACCTATCAAATCTCGTGGAAGGTTTCTGAATTTTCCCTACTAGGATTATATCCCCACATGAGGACCAGTCATTGATCCTCAAGGTATGGGCCAGTATGATGGCTCAACTTAGGTCAAATTTCCAGCCCTGCAGGCATTTCACTTGGGCATCCTTCTTTTTTTTTTTTTTTTTTTAAGATTTTATTTTTTCCTTTTTCTCCCCAAAGCCCCCCGGTACATAGTTGTGTATTCTTCGTTGTGGGTCCTTCTAGTTGTGGCATGTGGGACGCTGCCTCAGCGTGGTCTGATGAGCAGTGCCATGTCCGCGCCCAGGATTCGAACCAACGAAACACTGGGCCGCCTGCAGCGGAGCACGCGAACTTAACCACTCGGCCACGGGGCCAGCCCCTTGGGCATCCTTCTTAATAACCCCACTAGGATCACATGAAGTGCTAGAGGAAAGGGATTCCCAGAAGGAGGGTGCTTCTGGAGAAATTAATAGGCCACTCTAGGTAGTTAATGATGGTTTCAAATTCCATATAATGGAGTAGCAGGAAGACACGAATGAAGATGGAAGTTATGTAAAAGGCTGGTCTTTTTGTGTGGGGCCCTAATTAGTAGTAATCCTTTGTGGGCAAGGTGGAGCCTATTGATGGGCTTGTAGATTTTGGCTACTTTTGTTTACTATACCATTGTTCTGGGTTACTATTAAGACAAAGTATTTTTGAAGTTTTCCCAGCAGAGTGGAGTGGTGAAGGATGAAAGCCAAAGGTGTTTAATGCAATAATTAAGACTTGAGATAAGGAGTGTCCTTATGTTGGACGTAGGGGTGCTTATCCGTGAATTGTACTTTTTGTTCTGACATTGAGTCCTAAATTGACCTTGAAGAACATCTTTTATCTGAATATGTCTTACAAACTGATGCAAAGGGCAATGGAAATCCTTTAAAAACACAAGCTATAACCTAGAAAGTTTCTTAACCTAGAAAGTATAATAGAAATTTCAACATCTGACTTTTCCCTAAATTTTTTCCTTTACAAAAAGAAAGGGAGACAAAAAGACTCTATATAGCCAAAATTAAATATTAAGTGGGAAATTCAATTTTGTGTCAGCCCATTTGAGGACTGAAATATTTTATATCAAAATAATGTCAAATGCCAAATATTTTATGTGAAGGTAACATTTTAAATTAAATGTTTTACAAGATTAGGAAAATGATGAAATTTTAAAAAAAATTTACTTACAGCTGTGAAATTAGAGTTGCATGGATAGATATACACAAGCTTTCAAATTAAAAAAAAATACAGGAATTTAAAGAGGAGCTGTAAATGTAAAGCCTGTGCTCGCTGGTCGTGTACTTGAAATACTCAGCGCTCATTTGACAGTGTTGCTTCAGGACGCAGACTGAAGGCATCCAGGAAGCTGCATGACTGACTGGTGGGGTCACGCAGCCAGTCATGGCTTCTGTTTCCTTAGGAGGGAACTGGTGTGTTGAAACTCGCGGGGACCCCATTCTGAGACAATCTGAACACCGGGGAATTTGCCTGTTGAAAACACAGTCTGGCAGCAATAGAGTGAGCTGAGTCTTTTGCAACCAGAAGTGAAGATGGTGACTGAGGATGAGATGTGTGGATGTGGATTCAGAGAGAAGAGTATTTGAAGTTGGAAGGTCCAAAATGTCTATTTGGGGCAGAGGGTCTAAGTCTATCTTACTGAGTGTGAACTGGAAGAGAGCTTTTCTCTTGAGCCACCCGGGAATCCAGCTTGTCCGAGCCTGTCTTAATTCCATAGCATCACCCTCTTTTGTAAGCGACAGGCCAGCAATTGCAGTTCCAAATCTTGGAGACACCCCTAGTGGGAGCCTGGTGTTTAGAAAGGCAGGGGTATTCAGGAAAAGACAGGGTTTGATTTCAGCCATATGGCATGCCAACCGAAGCATCTGAGAATAGCCATCAGCAGGCAGTTCTGATCTTGAAGGGGCTAGATTTCTCCAGAGGAATTCTCATTGAGTGTGATTCTAATGAGATAAAAGCTAATTGATATCCTGAGGTGGGGCTGCAAGTCACCAAGCTCTGCAGATCCTGAATGTGCCTGTTTTGTCTCTGAAAATGAGCCTGGTCATTCAGTGTTCTACATATCCAGGTAAATCATTGTGCGGGGCATTAGCCCATGGATGTGATTTTGGAACCACCTATGACACAGGACAAAGCATTCATGACGTGGTGCCCTCTATCAACCATAGATTTAATTAGACATGTGGGTCCATTTGGCTAATTAGCCAGGAACGTCACCTCAAGGTGACAATCTTCAGTTTTATTGTTACCCTGAAACAAAACCTAAAAAGAATTAGGACTATAAATCTATATCCACTGGAAAGCTATTTATCACAATCAAATCACTTGTTATTAAATAAATATTATAAGGAAAATATTAAACATAGAAAAGTATAGATTGATATGTAAAAAATAAATATACTTTAGAGTATGCCGTAATTTTTATGTCATGTGTATTTGTTTTATTTCCATTTTAATTTAAAAAGAAGACATTTGTCACATTCTTTTATTAGAGAAGCATGCCTTAATAATTGGATGGAAACCCAAGAAACACTTACTTGATACATAAATTAAAAAATTTAAAGACAGTAAAATAGCGAAATGAAAAATATTGTTGGCTTTCCTGAGAAGAATTCAAATTATTTAAGTTTATTTCTTCATTTTTTGGTCAAGTGTTTCAATGCAGGATTATATGAAACAGGCATTGTGGATCTAATTCCTGAGACTTTTGAGGGCATAACATCAATATCTTCCCCAAATGTAATTTGTATTTCTTTGTATGATTTTTTACTCTGTAAAGAGGGATATGGCCCTGCAGCTTGATTACAAGGATGTTAAAATCTAGCACTTTTTAAAGACTTCAATGCTGACGGAGGATTTTTTTTAAGGCTCTGAGGGAGTATGTTGAAGCTGATTATACTGTTGTCTTTGGAAATCCTCGTTGTTCTTTGTTTCGTTGTTGCTGTATGTGCAGTAAAAAATAACTCTGAAAGCACAGTATAACAATTGATTCTGAGGATAAAACCTCTGCTAGGAGAGTCATTGGGTGCATGGATATAAATGTGTGTGTCTGTACACACGCATGCACGCATGCGTGTGCTTCACCTGTGTGTAAGCTTCCTAATTTCCTCCCTGGACAACTAACTTCTGGCCACTTCGAGTTCACAGCAAGCATTTTAATAAAGTGGGATAAACAATAAATTTGCAGCTACACTTTTCATGAAGTACTTAAACTATGTATATATGTTTTTAAAACCCCTGTGATGCAGCCTCTTGTGTCTTATTCTTTTCTTTAATCCCACTTTTTTTCTTGTGGTAAAACACATAAAATTTACTAAGTTAACCATTCTTGTGTGTACAGTTGAGGCAGTTAAACATATTCACATTGTTGTGACACAGATCTCAGAACTTTCCATCTTTAAAATCTGACACTCTGTACTCATTATACAGCAACTACCCCTTTCTCCCTCTCTCCAGCCCCTGGGAACCACCCTTCTAGTTTGTTTCTATGAATCTGACTACCTTAGACTCCTTATATAAGTGGAATCATACAGCATCTGTCTTTTTGTGACCGGCTTATTTCCTTTAGCGTGTCCGCAAGAGACATCCATGTTATAGCATGGATAGGATTTTCTTCCTTTTTTGAGGCTGATTAATATTCCATTGTGTGTATATTCCACATTTTGTTTATCCATTCGTCCCTCTGTGACATTTAGGGCGCCTTCACTTTTTGGCCATTTTGAGCTATGCTGCAGTGAACATAGGTGTGCAAATATCTCTTTGAGATCCTGCTTTCATTTCTTTCAGACAGACACCAGAAATTGGACTGTTGGATCCTACGGTAGTTTTATTTGTAATTTTTTAAGGAACCTCTATACTGTTTCCCATACTGGTTTTACCATTTTACGATCCCACCAGCAGTGCAAAGGGTTTCCAATTTCTCCACATCCTCATCAACAAGTCTTATTTTCTGGGTGTTTTTTTGTTTGTTTGTATTTTGGTAAGAGTCATTGCTAATAGCCGTGAGGGTGATGGCTCATTGTAGAAATGTTTATTCAAGTCCTTTGCCTGTTTTTAAATTTGGTTATTTGATTTTTGTTGTGGTTGAGTTGTAGGACTTCTTTGTATATTCTGGATATTAACCCCTTATTAGATATGGGATTTACAAATATTCTCTCCCATTCCGTGGGCTGCCTTTTCACTCTGTTGATTGCGTTCTTTGATGCATAAAAGTTTTCGAGTTAGTCCAGTTTGTCTGCTTTTGCTTCTGTTGCCTGTGCTTTCGGTGTCATATCCAAAAAATCAGAGCCAAGTCAAATGTCATGAAACTTTTATGTTTTCCTCCATGATTTTTATAGTTTTAGGCCATAAGTATATGGCTTTAATGAATTTTCAGTTAATTTTTGCATATGCTGGAAGATAGGGTCCAACTTCACTCTTTTGCATATGTCATCTTATTTCTTGTGCTGTTATTTTCAGGTTTTGAAAACGTACATCATTAAATATGTTCAGTTTGTATAAATTTTGCATCTATGAAAAAAAACCTTCCCTTTGAAGTAAATCATGACAATTAAAAGAAAATTTAAATAAATGTATATAATCTTATGTATCTTAGATTGTGTCGCCTAGAAGCAGAGTCTGAGAGGGAAATTCAGGAGTGCATGACAATATAGAGAGGGAATGCTCATCAGGGAAAATGCATAGGGAGTTAGAGAAGCAGGGAATAGAACAGAAAAAAGTAGAAAAACAATGTATTCTTTGGTGAGGTCTATACTCATCCTGATTCAATTTGCTCTGGGGTGAAAATCATACCATAAAGTTGTCTCCTCTTGAGTCAAGGGGACATATTTTTGTACCTCTGTGTGGGTCATCAGTGACTGTGACTTAAGGTGTATGAGCAGAGTCTCCCACTCCTGGGGAGACTGGCCTAGCTGGAAATTCTCCAGAGGGAACGGCTCTGAATCCTTATGGGCCAGCACTCAGTGTATCTGGGGACCAGTGCTTCAGCCAGTAAAGGGGCTCTGAGCAGGGCGTCAGGGTCCACTAACTAATACACGCAACATTTGAAGTCTGTAAGAGAAAGCATTCCCGAAGTTGCCAATACAAGCTGACATATGATTTATCCTCATGGATTCAGATAACTATCCATTCTTGCTGATAAATGATAAAGTATGCTATCTTTCCCTTCATAGGGAAAATTGTAACATTTATTTTTATTTCATTCTGATGATTCATTTTTCTTTTGGAGAAATAGGTCAATAAGGCATTTATTTCTAGTCATGCCTAGATATATGTTGAGCATTTTACCCGAGTCCACTCCATTCCCAGGCTTTTCAGGTCTACTCACGAAGGACAAAAACATTTCCACTAATAATAAAAAAATAATCACTCAAGAAAAACAGGCACTGTATCCTAATTTTCTTGTTTGTCTTCTTGTTGGTGCTCCATGGTGACCGCCAACTTGTCACTGGGCAGCGGCCTAACAATGTTCCAGGAGAGATTCCTCTGACACGCTTGCCTGCGGAGGGAACTTTTCTCATGCTTGCGTCTGAAGTTTGCTATTTGCCTTCGCCTCAGCACATCTGAAACCATCCTGAATGGTCTTGATGAGCCACATAATCACACCTAGAAATGTTACCACATAATGTAGATATTTAAAAAGCTGGCGAACTGTTTTCCTGACTAGCTGTACTGTTTTACATTCCCACTAGCAATGGTGAGAGGTCCGGTTTCTCCACGTCCTCACCAGTATTTAATATTGTCACAAGTGTTATTTTAATTTTAACTCTTCTAACACATGTGTAGAGAGATGTCATCATGATTTTAACTTACATTTCCCTAACGGCTAGTGATGTTGGACACCTTCTCATGTATTTATTTGTCATCTATTTATGTCAGTAACATGTCTCTTCATGTCTTTTTCCCATTTTTTAATTGGATTGTTTGTTTTTTTACTGTTGAGTTTTGAGTTCTTTGTATATTCTACATACGATTCTTTTGTCAGATATATGGTTTGCAAGAACTTTCCCCGAGCCTGTAGCTTTTCTCTTTATCCTCTTAATGGGTCTTTCTACACGGCAAAGGTTTTATTTCAATAGAGTCCAGTTTATCAATGACTTTTTCTGAACCATGTTTTGGTGTCGAGCCTAAGAATGCTAGGTCTCAAAAATGTTCTCCTACATTCTTCTAAAAGTGTCCTAGTTTTGTGCTTTACGTTTAAATCTCTGATCCATTTGGGGTTAATCTTTGTATAAGGAGTGAAGCTTCGGTCGAGGTTCATTTCTTTCCTTATGGCTGTTCACTTGCTCCAGCATCATTTGTTGAAAGGACTTCTCCTTGACCTGCTTTTGCACCTTGTCAGGAACCAGTTGGCTGCATTTGTGGGCACCTGTTTCTAGGTCTCTGTTCTGTCCCACTGATCTAAGTGTTTATTCTACCAACGCCACAGGTAGAAAATACTGAAGACAGAAGTTGACGAAATAGACTTCTTTCCTTCAGTAATAAGGGAGGATTGTTTACAAAGTGGGTTTTTGTTACTCCTAATCTTTTTCATTGCATGCTAGATTATTTCATATTTGTTTATTTTTAGCTACAACATTTTTTAAGAGGTTTCTAGGATACACATCTTGGTTGTAGGAGAGATACATCTTAGATATAATGAAGTATTTCCAATTTGCACTTTAATAGCCATGTTACAACGTTTATCAACTTTGTCAATCAAATGAGTGTGAAATATGTTAATATTTTTTATATACCTTAGTGAGGCTGCACATCTGTTGTTAGGTGTGAAAATGTAGCTTCCATCTTCTCTGTGAATATCGACTTGTGTTGAGCAACATTCTGGACCATCATTTCTAACAGCTGAGTCCTAGAGTGTGTGGTCTTTCTATACAGATAACAGTGTTTACAATGATAACTGAATTTTTTCTTGCTCCTACTCATATTTTATGGCCTTTATTTTTTCCCCTTTTTTTCTAGGCTGACTAAAACCTTTATTTTGAGGTAGAATGGAGGGAATGATAGAGGGCCTTCCTTTTCTAAATTTGAAACAGTTTAAAGTAGTGATTGACATTCACAGATCTAAAATTAGCCATCCTTTCATTTCACTAACAACTTGCACACTCCTGGGTTCATTTTCCTCATCTACATGTAGGCTATTTGCACTCATATTTATACTTTTGTGTATATTTATTGTATTTATAAATGAGATTTATATTAAATATTTACAAATATTAAATATCTACAAATATCAAATATTTACAAATATTCATTGCATTTATGAGTGAGATTGACCTGTAACACCCTTTTTTGTGGTGTCCTCACTTGATTTTGGTATCAAGGGTATGCTAGTCTCAGAAAATGGGTTGAGACAATTTCCATTTGTTTCTACTCTCTAGAAGAATTGGGGGAAATGCAAGTATCTACTCCTAACACACATGTAAAATTATTTGGTCTGTGTTTTTTTTGTCAGTTTGTTTAGTTTTTTCTTTTTGGTGATTAAATTTTTAACAATTAATTTAATATAAGATTATAAATCTATTTAAGTTTTCTATTTCTTCTTGAGATACTTGCAGCAAGTTATATTTTCCTAGATGTTGTCCATTTCTCATGTCTTTCTTCCTCTTTGTTCTTTCCTTATTTCATTATATCCTCATTTTATTATTTTCCCCTTTCTTTTTTTGTTGGGCTTCCTTTATTGTTCTTTTCTAACTATGAATCAGGTACTTTGCTCATTGATTCTAAGATTCTAATATAAACATTTAATGCTATAAATTCATTTCTATGAATATTTTAGTTTTATCCATGAAATTTTGATGTGGACTTGCTTTCGTCAGTGATTAGTTCTGAAAGCTCATTATTTCTATTATGTTTTTGTCCTTAAACTATGCTTTATTTAGGATTAGCTTTTTAAGTTTCTGGACATATTGGGAGGTTTGGTTCTACTTCTATAGTTGATATCCAGTTCTCAACTGTGTTAAGAAAATATCTGTGTAATTTCAGTTCTCCAGTATTTGTTGAAATTTGCTTTGCTTTTTGGCCTACGCCACAGTTAATTTCATAAATCATCCATGAATTCTTGAAAAAAGCTTTTTCCCTGAAAATTGGGTGCAAGTTTCTATAAATGTGCTTTAGATCAAATTATCTACGCTCTTGCTAACTTTTTTGCCTGTTTACTCTAGCAATCATGGAGAGATGTGCATAAAAATCTCCCACATTGAGTGTGCCATGGCCACATGAAGATTTTCATTCTAACTGAGATGAAGCCATTTCTGGCAGTTGTGCTACAGAATAATTTCAGGAGTTCATTTCCTTAGTTCCCTTTCCCCGTAACTTTACTCTTTATCTTTCTACTTTGCTACAGTATATAGTCCTGAGGTCATGGCACATGTGTAGGGTCCTCCAAAACCAAAGCATGGGGCTACTAATGTTTTTACTAGATGGTACATATTTATTTCTTAACAGAGATCTTTGCCTTTTCCTTTATGCATTTTGTTTGCTGGCTCTCAATTTTTGTCATATGGAGAAGCACATTTGCTGCGCAGGGACTTCTGGCTATGGTAGATGTCTATACATTTTTATCAGGAATTGTAGGATAGTGCTATATATATGATGCCCCTCCCCCCAAGAAAAGAGTAAAATTGTCCATCTAGAAATCCAGTGCAATGATAAACTTGGCTACACTGTGTCAGGCCAGATGGTGTGAGGAAGAACAACCAGACAACAAGTATGGTATCATTGTACCTGTCTGTAAGGGCAGAAGTATAAAGCATTTATCGACTGTAGGTTGAGTGCTGGATCAGCTCCTAGTAAGACACATGATATTCCTGCCAGCAATCTAATAGTTAATTTTTGCTCAGATAAAAAGTTAAGATAAGGGCTGACAGGTGAATGTGCTCTTCCAAGCAGTGATGGGAAGACCAAGGTGCCATTATGCTGTGACCTCCCTTGGTATGTGTATGAAATAAACAATTTCATTCAACAAGAACAACAACAAAATATTGAATACTTACTATTCCAGATGCTGAGAATAAGCAGTGGATAAAACAGCCCAAGTTCCTGCGTTTACAGGGCTTACAAGTAAACAAGAAAATATATGGTATAAGCATTTTAGTCAGCAGCATTTGTGTAGATTTGAGGATAATACGTGTTCTATGGATCAGCTATGTCACATCTGTGTGCTGCGATCAATCTATAAGACAGCACACTAAAAATAACAGAGTTATGGGAAACAGTTTCCAGGCAGTCTACTCAAAACTTTAGAACTTTGTCAAAGGGCTCTAAGAATAACAGTACTTAGTACGGCAGGTGATAATGTGCACAGCCTGGGCAGGGTGTGGTTAAGGCTGCAAGAGAGTGAGTCTGAGCTGGCCAGGTTGTTTGCTCCCCTGGAATGAGTCCTGGGCAGGCCCTCGTTTCCAATAGTCATGAAGTAGGGTTGATGGGTTCTGCCTGCCCAGGTACTGAAATGAGGGCTCTTCCCCATAAAGACTGTAATTCCTTCCCACTATTGCGGCTTTCTTTGCCTGCAAGAAAAACCCACATGAACTAGCACAACTGCAGTGTTGCACGGCCCTCATTCTCACGATGACGTATAGGTAATTAGTGTTACAAAGACACATGTTGTAGTGAAACAGAGCATGTTTTCGTTGTTGTAGCAGAGATTGACTAGCTGAAACCAGTTTTTTCTTCTCCTTAGCTACATGAGTAGACGTCATTTTTGAGCTTCCCAGGCCTGGCTTAGGAAATATGCCCGAGTGTTTGATCATGTTCAGTCCCTTCTGTTGGCTTGATGCCTTGGAGCATGGCAGCTGTAGAAGCCACATACCAAGGATGGCCACAGCATAATGGTGCCTTGGTCCTGCCACTGCTGCCTGGAAGAGCACGTTCACCAGTCAGCCCTTATCTTAACTTTTTATCTGAGCAAAAATTAACTTCTGTTGTGTGTAGCCTGATATTTTGGTGTTATATTTTACAAAAATTGACGTTCCCCTAACATAGGTTGCTGTTGCTGAGAAGTTATTTTTTTCCACAGTGTTAAATTGTAATCAAAGTAACAATAAAATTATCATAGAATTTTGAATGATAAGACTACACCCTTACTGTCCTGAGTGGGGTCCTGGTAAATTTTTAACTGTCAGCTCTGGCGAGGTGGGAATGGAATCTTTGATTTGTTGTGTTTGTCTGTTTTCATGGCACACTCTCAGCATGGCCAATTTCAAGCTATCAATGTGATGTCACTAAACACAGAGATGGGAAGAGATGCTCTCCTGAGTCAGTGCAGGCCGATTCAGAATACCACTGCATCTACCCCACCTGGGAGAATCAAAATTTTACGTGCTTCAGAAACAACAAATACTCAGGAAAAGATATTCCAGAGAGATTTCCAAGACGTGACTGAAGCAGACAGCATCAAGAATTACCCACTTCTCATGAGAAAATAACTATACATATGTAATAATCTTTGCTCAGGATGTTTAACTGATTTAACCAAGTTGTAATTTGAGTCACTATAGGAAGTAGATAAGGAACCATATGCTTTAAATGACAAAAAGGAAGTCACAGTGCCCAATACATTTTCAGAATATAAAATAAATCAAAGTTTAGACCATTAAAAATCAAAGCATGGAGAATTATTTAACAAGAAAATATGTTAAGAATCAATATTTTATTCATGGGGGATTTGAAATTTAACAGCTTGGCTTCTGATTTGCCAAATCCTAAGGGAATTAATTTACGAACAACCCTCAGCAGTCTTTTCTGACAGCCTGAGAGGGCTGCTCAATGAATCATGAGCTGTCACTGAAGACTCCTTAAAAGTTAATTGAAAATTTCACCATGGGATCTTTCCTAAGAGCTACAGATGAGAGGACTGTTGTGTTTATTAGATTATCCTGTGCCTCGGACTGCATGCTAATCAGCACGTGACACTCTGCAATGTCACTGGTTTTACTTCTTTAGGTTTTTCAGTGGCTCCGATGATTCCCTGGGCATCCACTGACAAACCAGAGCAGTCACAGGAGTCACAGTGTCACAGCATCAAAGTCAATAAATCAAACCTGGTGCAGTGTTCTAAACAGAGTTGAAAGCAGAAGGTATTTCCTGTCCATTATTAATAAGCTCTCAGATAATCTGTTTGTGGTAGCGATCATGGCTTTTAGCAAACGTACTCTAGAGCAATGTGTCATTATTTCAGAATCACTGTCATCACTTTGTGTTTAGGTCACTGGAAAGGGAACATTCTATGTGTAATTACTTGATACTTCTAACATCATTCTTACAAATACTTATGAAGAGTGTTACGAAAACATGTGATTCTAAAATGTCGTCAAATGCTAAGAAACTAAACAAAATTCCCCAACACGACTTCTCTCCCCACCTCCCTTATATATATTACGTATCTGGCCATAGAGGATCACCGTCTTTGATTTTGTTTTTGTCTTGAGCCTTTATGGAACATTACTTGCAACAGAAGGACTGTCATGCCTGGTGATTGTGAAATAAAGCTTTGCAAATTATCCAGTGAAACAGAAGTGGAAATAATATTGTCACCACTTGTTGTCCTTTGAAAGGAATAGGGCACCTTTCCAGAGGTGAAGTAGCCCCTTACTGCATGATCTTTCCAGATCAGCCACATTTTTTGGATGCATGGTTACTCTTACTGCTTGAGACTTACAGCATAAATATGTTAAGAGAAACACATATAAACACTTATCTGAACCCGTATTTGTGAGCCAGTTTCTAGAATTTTCAGGCTCTAACATTAATTTTCAGCCAATAGCAAAATTTTAACCTCATGGCAAATATCCGAGTTTGTGCAATTTCATTACAGATGTTTTGAGTGGCGTTTGTAGGAAAAAGCATCTTGAAAGGTAGTGCGTATTTTCAGTGTCAGGACAGAGAACTCAGTTTGTCAATCTCTGTAAGACAAAGACCACAACAGCAATATGGTATCCATGATATTCAGAAAAATCTCTGTTCTCGCTCTCAATCTTTATATGTAACCATCTTTAGATATCTTAGAAATGAAAGTCACTGATCGCACGGAGAAGTATTTAGCATTAAATTGGTGGAAAATGATCACTGTGTCATATAAACAATTGATAGCATACATACATTGTGTTAAATTGGATTAGCAGAATCATCATGATACGCAAACCTAATTTTATAAGTGTTCTCAAAGACTTGGAATGACTTTCTGCCAAAATTTCACACGCAAAGTTTAGTCAGAATTATTCAATGAAATGAAGGAGCTCAACACAGTGGTAAAACATTTAGGCCTTTGGGAGGATTTAAAGAAATAGGAAAGGATGTACTGTTAGTAATTATGTTGAGTAAAACCACATATCTATATCTAATTCTATTCTTTGCTTTATTACTATGCAATCTTGAGTAAGACATCGACTCTCTTTGCTTTTCACCCAGTCTGTAGAGGGGGCTTCACCTTTGTCTGTCAATCACAAAGAGGATTGAATGAGAGTCTGCTTGTGTGATGGGTGATAGAAAATCAGCCGTGCTCTGTAGTGCTGCGATCATGGTTGGAGTCGTAGGTCTGGTAACTTTTCCATTGCGTTTCTTTCAGGTTGCTTTCAGCTATGTAACGTTTTTCGATCCCATGAAATGGAAATTGACCAGTGTTTGCTGGAGTCCCTTCCCCTTGGGCAACGGCAGCGGCTGGTGAAACGCATGCGCTGTGAACAGATCAAAGCCTACTATGAACGAGAAAAGGCTTTTCAGAAGCAAGAAGGGTTCCTGAAGAAGCTGAAGCATGGGAAGAATCAGAAGGTTCATTTTAACCTTGCTGACATGATACAGGATGCAATTATCCACCACGATGACAAAGAAGGTACATGACAAAAAGAAAAAATGTTTCCGATGTGGTTTTCATGTTTTTTGCTTGTTTTCTTGGTGGCATAATGGGGGATAGAATTTCTTTTAAATATTAGAGGCTTTCTTTTAACTGCTTGAAATAAGGAAAAAAATACTCTTTCTAATGAACACTGTTAAAAGTCTCAAGTTTCCTAGTAAAAGTGAAAAAATGCAAAATTTTGATAAAATTGTTATGTATTTCTTTTAAGGAATTACCTACCTGAAAAGTAAGTGATTCTCTTTCAAATTGTTGATTTAAATTGTTAATGAAGGGTTTTTTCCAATGAAATTTTTAACTTTGATAATGAGATTGTGTTGCAAAATTTGGTGATTGTTATCCCATTTATGGATAGATATGGTAGTAAAGATTTGGTAGTAAAGTCCCAAACCTCTCAAGATTTGAGTCAATTCATTTACCTCTTAAAGTTCGCTGGCTTATAGCATCACATTTTACTAAGGATACTCAATCCAAATTTCAGTTGTCTTTACAAGACTATTGTTTCACACCGTTCATGTATTTTTGTGTATGAATTTTTCTATTTTTGTTTTTAGAATCTACCTTCCAATGTTCTAAAGTGAGAAAACTTTCCAGCTGTAGGTATAAGTGTAGAAACTTCAAAGAAGCAAAAGAAATTAATTTACCTTCATTGCCTCTAAAACCAGTAGTTGAATTAATCTAAAACAGGCATGTAGAGAGTAAAGACCCACATTCCATGAACCAGATTTCAAAATCAAAATCTCTTGTCAATGCAAATAATCCATAGCCAATCCACAAATGAAAATTGGGATGAGTTTATTCTGAGCCAAATGTGAGGACCATGTAGCCCAGGGCCTTCCTTCCCTAAGGAAGGAAGGGTGTACAGAGTGGTTATATACCTTCAAAGAGCATGTTTCACATATGATTGAAATGTCCTTTTTACAATAGTCATGAGACTGCTCCATCAGCACAACAATTGATGGACACAGCAGGTCGTAGGTCTGCTGTCTCAGTGGGCACAGCAGGTATCAGGTCTGTTGTCTTGAGCTGGGTGGTCACAGGTGAGCACAGCAATCAGCTCC